>NW_015506106.1:470389-545049 GCF_001515645.1 Sinocyclocheilus grahami | reverse complement strand
AGCCACGGCTTCTGGTTGGCCCGGACAGTGATGGTCTTTGTGACTGTTACATCATCAATGCACTTGGGGATGTAGGCAGTGACAGTCTCTGAGTACTCCTGTGGTGTTGTGGTGTTATTGTATGTGGCAGCCTGCTTAAACATATTCCAGTCAGTGGAGTTAAAACAGGTTTGAAGTTGACCCTTCCACCCTTCCGGCCACACTTGTATCTGTTTGTGAACTGGTTTGGCGACTTTAACGAGCGGTCTGCATGCAGGCATTAGCATGACAGTGATGTGGTCTGAGGCACCGAGGTGGGGGAGGGGTAGGGCCTTGTAAGCTCCTCTCTGGGGGGTGTAAACAAAGTCCAGAGTGTTGTTTCCCCGTGTTGGAAAGTCTATGTGTTGGTGTATTTTTGGGAACACACTCTAAGTCTGCGTGGTTGAAATCCCCAGCCAAGATGAGAAAAGCATCAGGGTGGGCTGTCTGCTGCTCACTGATGTGCTGGTACAGTTCATTTTGTGCCTCGCTCCTGTTGCTGTTGTTGGAGCTGGGAGGGATGTATACAGCAACGAGCAGTATGGCTGTATATTCTCTCGGTAGATAGAACGGCTAGCACTTAATAATCATAAACTCCACCAGGGGTGAGCAGTGTTTGCAGACCACAACAGCATCGCAGCACCACGCATCATTGAAGTAAACACAAAGCCTGCCTCCGCGAGTCTTCCCCCCCTCGACGAGAACTCCGTCTGCTCGATAGCATATTAGCTGGTCGAGCTGAATGGCGCAGTCCAGTACGCTGTTGCTGAGCCATGTTTCCGTGAACACAAAAACACAACAGTCTCTTACAGTCCTCTGATTTGAAGGTAGCAGTCCAATTTATTGTCCAAAAAGCGTACATTAGCCAGTACGATGGTGGGGATAGCTGGCTTGTGAGGGTAAGCCGTTAGCCTAGCCTGGATACCTCCGCGCTTACCCCTCTTCTGCTACCTCTCACACAGCTTGTGGCGCCTCCGCTGTGGGCGAGATGCAGTAGTGGGGGTCGGTGATGGTGTAGGCCTCCGGAGCAGACCGAGATCTCGCTCTTCGGCGTGCACGGAGTTTAACTCTAAAAATGTGGTTCTGCCGACATCGAGCAGAAACTCACGACTGTATGCGTGCTTAAGGACAGGTAGACGCAATGAAGACGTACAAAAACACTGCGATTCACAAGACAAAAAACACGAAAACACTGTTCTGACGGGAGAGAGAGAAGCCGCAGTGTGTGCACGCGCCACCATGTTAGTCAACAACTCTTATTGAAGCTGGTTTTTAAAATGTTTTACTGAATTTTCTTTAAAAAATGTGGTAGTATGGCCAGCATTTTTTGTGCTTTGTTAACACATGAAACCAAGTAGCACACTGATCTGAAGAATACAACAAAGAACTTGATAGGGAAGGTTTTTAGCATAACTCAAGGACACTATGCAAAGAAAAATGCTTCTTTGCAAAAGCACATAGAAGAAACTTTACTTTTACACACACACACACACGCACGCACGCACGCACACACACACACACACACAAACACCTTCCTTCCTGTAACTATGAATAACCCAGTGAATCTCTTTACTACATTATTAATCTATGTGCTACTGCTACCTAATGTGTCCCTGCGCTGTGGAGATGCTTTTATGTCTACTACCGACATCAATAAAATACTCATAAAGACATATACAATACCACAGAAATCACAATACATACGTCCATTGATGACGCTGCTTTCAACCTGCTCAAAATGTAACTCTTGTTCTCATATTTTCAACATCCACCTGCACCCTCGTGTACCAGGTGACCCACGCGAGACACAAACAGTCCATAATAAAAGATCAAGTCATGATCCGCCACCAGGAGGCTTCTCATCCGATCATAACTGACAGCAAGTGGCGCGTCGCACCAAAACTCGATCTGACTCATTATTTGCGTAACTGGTCCAATCTAAATGTCTAGCATCATTAGATAAAAATTAGCCTCAACATTTAACACACAAACCACAATATTGTGGGACACAGACATTGCGTAACTGATTCATCATGTGCTAATTTTTAGAGTTCATCTTTACTTTTAACACAGTAATTCATGCCAAAGCACATTAATGGGAACTCAAGTACCGCATCTAGCACAGTATCATTATCCACACATTCATGCCTTGGTCGAAAATTATCACCCTTGACAGAAACGCAGAAAATGAGTCATGAAAAAACTAAAAGTGTTTTGATGTAGTATAGGTTAATATTAAATTTTTTCATTTTATTTGTACATTACATATTTTTTTCCCACATTGCCATACATGATATTAACTCATTAACTTTTGCACATAGATCTGCCCCTCTTTTTGTTGACATTGATCATGCTGCACTACATAAATATTCATACACATAATTATGTAGGTGACTGACATGAAATCTCATGCAGTGTCTTGTAGAGTGACATGAACATCTAAAACGGTTTTATTTTTTTATTATTAAACATGCAGTGTTTATGACCTCAAAATAATTCAGAGACTGCATTACATATTTATACTTTTATTTCTTTAATTTTATTTGTCCCACACTGAAGGACCATTTAAGTGCACTACCAAAAAAAAAAAAAAACCGGACATAGCTCAGCCCAACTTTTTGTTCAATGATTGACGATGATCATGTTGCACTACATAAATATTTATATGAATCATGTTCGCAGTGGTTCTTCAATTTTGACACCAGTGACCCCATTTTCTCACCCATGGTCCCACAAACCCATTGATCCTACAACGGAACCATGGTAACAACCGTGGTTACCACGACGACAACACCCATGCCCCAGAAACCTCCCCTACACACTGACCCATCGTAAAGATGGAGGGAATTCTCAGTGCATAAAATCCTGTTTGGGAAGCGGTCAGCGGCGCGTGATTGTCATGTGTGATTTTTTTTTCAAATGCTGTGAATGTGTGAATTGTTTTGATAAAAAAAAAAGCACATTCACTCCTTAAGAGTGAGCGTGTGTGTATTAGGATGAGATGAGTCATACCAAAAGACCTATTACATAACTTTCATTAAAAAGCCCTCAGACCACTTCTGTGATGATACCCCCAAATCCAAACACACACACACACACACACACACACACACACACACACATAGTCTCTCTCAGTCTATAATCTCTCATGATCTGGCCATTCTAAGGCAGTGCTTTTTCTCTTCATGCCCACATCCCATCATGCTCTCTGTAGTGAAACGTGAACAACAAAATACATTGGCAGTAGGTTCCAAAATAATGATACCACACTAAAAATCTGATTCAAAATCTCACTTAAATCTGTAACTGTAAAAGACTGCAAAAATGCTAAAAAAAAACTGTTACTTGGTCAACAGTACGTTTTCTTACTATACAAGAAAAACTGTAATATATCCAACCTTAAATTTCAAGTGAGTTCACAGTAAAATACTGATAAATGTACCATTTTGGAAGTAAAAAAGAACAAGTCTTATAATTTACAGTAAAAACTTTAGACTGACAGTCCCAGAATTGTGTTTCTTAATATATATTCTTAATATATATATTTTTATCAGTTATGTATATTATGGTGTTATATGTTACTTATGCTGTTTAATTAATGTTCATTGAATTCTTTTCGTATCTTGTGTGTTATGATGGTGTTTTGTATTTATGTGTGTAACACTGTGCACCTTCTAGAATTTACATCCGTTTGTGGAAAGGCTGTGATGATTTTTGATTTGTCATGTGGTTGTCAGTATATGTTTAATGCTTTTCTTATTATCATGGCTTTTTGTTGTATTGGTTTGTAAAATACAGTTTTAAACTGTAAAATATACAGGGTGTTCTGTAAAAATATTACATTTTTGCCATATTTTTACAGACTTATTCTGGCAACCACAGCTGCTGACCTAAACAGTTAAAAAAAAAAAAAAAAATTATTTTCTGTAATAAAAAAAAAAAGATGATGTAAAGTGATACTGCAAAAACGGTACTATTTCTATATCACTAATCAAATTTAAAAAGTAAATGTGTGCCATTAATCATATGACTCTTTGTACAGACGTCACTTTTTCTTTTTTACAAAAATGTACCAGTGGTTTCAGACGTTTGGATCCCACTGTTCTTCTACTCACTTTCCTATTTTGTGCATGATGGGAAAGTATATACTTTTGAGTGTCTAGTAAGAAAGCATGCCAGTTTTGGGACACAAAATATTCACCTTTAACACTGTTTAGATTGATTTGTAGCAGTCAGCAATTTAAAATTAAACTTCACTTTTAGCTTCATACACTTTAAAACTGCTGTAGCAGCTTTGATCTAACATACACTGAAAGACAAAAGCCACAAGACTCTTTTCTGTAAAACGCAGAGTTGTGGGTAATACATCCATACTACTACTAATTTTAGCAGTATGCAGTATCTATAATGTGCATATTTTTTTAAGCATGGGGTATCTGGAAGATCTATAACATTTGCCAAGTGCAGTACTGTATATACAACAATATAATGAATATTGCATCTTAACCTCCAATTTTACCATCATTTTATATTTTTCTTGACTCATTACAAAGACGCTAAATTTTTTTAAATGTTATCTGAAATTATAACTGGACAGAACCTAAGCACTATGCAGTTGTCATTTATGTCCAAGATGATGCATCTTATTCTTTATAACCTAAATTAACAAAAAGAACTGGTAAAATGACAAGATATGATATTTGAAAGTGCTAACATCCTTGTTCTTGTATCTCTGTTTGAGTCCAGTATGTACTTATATAACTGCACTTTTATAACTGGTGTCTCAAAGGACAAGAAAAACTCAG
This sequence comes from Sinocyclocheilus grahami, assembly GCF_001515645.1. NCBI lineage: Eukaryota > Metazoa > Chordata > Actinopteri > Cypriniformes > Cyprinidae > Sinocyclocheilus > Sinocyclocheilus grahami. The sequence continues at coordinate 540,226 of NW_015506106.1, read as the reverse complement.
AGAAAGAAAGAGAGTGAAATGCATGCACATTCAAAATAGCTCTATTTCTAGCACATGCATACGCTTGTATGTGCATTCTATAATAATACATATACACTTTCTTTTCTTCTCAAACACACCAGTGTTATTCAGGTGAAGTGTCAGGTTTTCCCAAAGGCTGCTTGCAGGGAAATATACTTAAGACCTGCAATGTCATCACGTTCCTCAAAGTTACTGCAACTCAGGTAAGAACTTCTAATATGACTTTCTTTTGACCACTTTTTCATTAGGGCTTTGATCACGGCTGTGCCATTTGCAGACCTTTATCGTGCCAACAATGGCATGTGTCGCAGAGGTCAGAGCTTTGGTTAAACGTATAGGCTGATCACAATTGCGGTTTTAATCAGACGGGTCAGAGACTTCTCCACTATCAGAACCAGTTTGTAATCACACCACACCGCCAGAGCTCGTTCAATGCACTTTCAGGAAGATTTTCCCAGTGAAACCACTGCTTAACTATTCAAGACATTACAAATACCTTAAATAGCACTTACCTTAAATAATAACCCTGGGGGTTTTATTATTAAAAGGATAAAACTGAAAAGTTTTCCTTTGCACGGATCCACGAAAACGACAAAAAATGCTGTATTATGCATGCCAGGGCAGTAGTTGGCGATGTCACTTTGTAAAGAAACACTACAAGCCTGTGCACATAAACTCTCATTCATTCATTTAATTATGAAAAAGTAACTGACTGACTGATGCATAATTTTGCCCGACATCTGTTTTTTTTTAACCCTTATGGATATGCAAAATAAAGTGAAAGGAACTATTATTTTTTAAAATAGGCTCATTTTCCAACTCCCCTAGTGTTAAACAGTTGAGTTTTACCGTTTTCAAATCCATTCAGCCGATCTCCGGTTCTGGCGGTAGCACTTTTTTAAAAAATTACCAAAGAGTTTCTATATTTTTCATATTTAAAACTTGACTCTTCTGTGGTTACATCGTGTACTAAGACTGACGGAAAATGAAAAGTTGCGATTTCCTATGCTAGGAACTATACTCTCATTCTGGCGTAATAATCAAGGAACTTTGCAGAAGAGTCAAGTTTTAAATAGGAAAAATATAGAAATATTTTTGAGCGAGATGCTAACGTTCTAATCAGATTCAATGATCTATGCTAAGCTGCAGCTAAAAGTGCTACCGCCAGACCCGGAGATCGGCTGAATGGATTTGAAAACGGTAAAACTCAACTGTTTAACTCTAGGGGAGTTGGACAATGAGCCTATTTTCAAAAATAGTGGCATGTTCCTTTAAGTGATAAGACATTTTATTTTTGGATAAATTATTTTATTCACAACATTAGCTTTCAGGCTCCCAAAACACTGTTGTAGTGTAAATGAACCACCAAAATGCATAAAAACATTTCCATTTTTAGTTAAAACCAGTGTCATGTAAAACACCCCCTTCCATTAAACTTCCATTCACCACACTTTGCAACCTCCAGAACCCTCTAGCATCATGGCGGTAGGTTGTGCATATAATTAACACTCCCCCTATCTGTAATAAATCATAATGGAGTTCAAAACGAAAGCTCATGAGCAGCTTGTTAATTTAGCATGTGTCAATCACAACGCAAATGCATATAAGCAGCGCTTATTTCACTCCTGTGACAATTCTTTTGGCATCCTGACATACCGCCTTTATTTTTAATCTTAACTATCTTTAATTAAGTAATCTGGAGGGAAGCTTGAGTTGAATCTCATGCTCAAGATCCTCCTTTGTGGACAGCGAGGTAAATTTCTTTACTTTTTCCAATCTGTTTGTCTTTACTACTTTCAAGGACTAGATTAGGACATTTAAACTAATGGAACAGAACTGAGCCCAAGTTCAGTTCTTAAACATTTGCAGATAGTGACTATTGCATAGGGACTCTACTGAAAAAAAAAATCACTGCTCTGAACTGACCACACAACATATGAAATATATCAAAAACTTTAGGAGTCAGCTGTCCACGGTAGTCCTTAAGATATCAGCACAATAACACACTCAGCAAAATATGGTCTAATTATCTTTATCGATAAAATTCCAGAAACTATTGAGATATTTTTTGCCAATATCGCACACCCCTAGTTCTGACACAAAATGATTTGCAGCGGCCGCTTTGTCACGTTCAATGTAGACAGCCTCAAGCTGTTGGTTTATTTTTTATTTTTTTTTGGCTAGTAGAAGTTATGTATGGCTGGTAACTTAAAAATTTAGTAGCCAAATTGGCTGCTGAGTGAAAAAGTTCATTTCAATCCCTGGTCATCATATTTGTTATATATATATATATATATATATATATATGCATATATATGTGTGTGTGTGTGACCCTGGGCCACAAAACCAGTCATAAGCATCAAATTTTCGAAATTGAGATTTATATATCATCTGAAAGCTGAATAAATAAGCTTTACATTGATGTATGGTTTGTTAGGATAATACAATATTTGGCCAAGTTACAACTATTTGAAAATCTGTAATCCGAGGGTGCAAAAAAATCTAAATATTGAGAAAATCACCTTTAAAGTTGTCCACATGAAGTTCTTAGCAAAGCATATTACTAATCAAAAAGTAAGTTTTAATATATTTACAGTAGGTAATTTTTAAAATATCTTCATGGAACTATATATATATATATATATATATATATATATATGCATATATATGTGTGTGTGTGTGACCCTGGGCCACAAAACCAGTCATAAGCATCAAATTTTCGAAATTGAGATTTATATATCATCTGAAAGCTGAATAAATAAGCTTTACATTGATGTATGGTTTGTTAGGATAATACAATATTTGGCCAAGATACAACTATTTGAAAATCTGTAATCTGAGGGTGCAAAAAAATCTAAATATTGAGAAAATCACCTTTAAAGTTGTCCACATGAAGTTCTTAGCAAAGCATATTACTAATCAAAAAGTAAGTTTTAATATATTTACAGTAGGTAATTTTTAAAATATCTTCATGGAACATGATTTTTACTTAATATCCTAATGACTTTTAGCATAAAAGAAAAAACAATAATTTTGAACCATACAATGTATTTTTGGCTATTGCTACATGACTGTCATTTTTCACCCTCGTAATGGTCTGGAGTAAGTGCTGAAGTTCTGTGTGGCACAGAGAGATAGAGAGAGACAAACGCTCATAACTCATTCGCCTGACGTACAACAAACGGTCACATGTGAAGAGCAGGAGCTTAAATTATGATTACAGAAGATAGCACGCTTAAAACAATAATCTACAGGTGGGGAAATTCAACTGGAATGTTTAACAGCTAAGCACTGCAGATAAAAATAATGACATTTTATGTTTTAATGTGAGAAATTGCATTAATATAAAATACATAATATGCAACTGTCTTTAAAGTGTAACTACTGTTCAGAAGTTATTATATAGAATATTAATTTTCCATGTTTTAGAGTTACAGGTAATTGCATTATGTGTAGTGCATTTTAAGGTAAGTTAAAAAATTCTGACTTCAGCCCATAATAACCGCGTCACTGCTGATGATGATGATACAGAGGTCACCGTGGATTGGTCCTTTAAGCACACACACACACACACACACATAAGAAGTCTGAAACGAGAGCTGGGGCAGGTTAAGCAGATAGAAGTCTGGAAGACTGTCATTTTTCACCCTCGTAATGGTCTGGAGTAAGTGCTGAAGTTCTGTGTGGCACAGAGAGATAGAGAGAGACAAACTCATAACTCATTCGCCTGACGTACAACAAACGGTCACACGTGAAGAGCAGGAGCTTAAATTATGATTACAGAAGATAGCACGCTTAAAACAATAATCTACAGGTGGGGAAATTCAACTGGAATGTTTAACAGCTAAGCACTGCAGATAAAAATAATGACATTTTATGTTTTAATGTGAGAAATTGCATTAATATAAAATTCATAATATGCAACTGTCTTTAAAGTGTAACTACTGTTCAGAAGTTATTATATAGAATATTAATTTTCCATGTTTTAGAGTTACAGGTAATTGCATTATGTGTAGTGCATTTTAAGGTAAGTTAAAAAATTCTGACTAGCATGTAACGACAAGTTTTTGAACAACCATTCCATTAATGTTACTGGAAGAACGTTTGTTCATAACTTTGAGACAATCTTACCAAAGTTCTGAGAATGTTCCCTGTTAACTGGGTTAGAATGTTGCTGTTGTTGCTTATTTTGCCAAATGAAAAAAAAAGTGGGATTTTTTCACCTATATTATACATCTGTCTAGGGCTGGGTATCATTCAAAAATTTTCGATATCGATACCGATACCTTGACTTCGATACCAGTTCCTGAGCGATACTTTTTTCGATACCAATTTTATGAAATCAATTTAAACAAGATTACATTATCTAAAAAAAAAACCCTTGGCTTTATTTTTCAGCTTGTTGATGTTTATACGAACTCAAAGACTCATCTCCTGAGCCACAAAATGAAACAAAATGTAGGCTAACCAACACAATAAATGCAAAATAAGTGCAAATAGTTTGAATAAAACTCAAATAGTCTTCAGTTTACACATCTGTTAGGCTACATTTACATTAGTGCATGTTCGTTTTAAAACACATAGCTCAGACAGAATCATAATTTCTATTCATTTTCCACTGATTTACTGATGAGCATTAGCAGCTTCCAGCGCTGTCTGCCTGTGTTCTCTCTTCCACAATCTCTGTTCTGACTCAGAGGTAATAACATATTTAATTTCAGCATCATTACATGGCCAAAACACACTTTGAACGGCAATCGGAAGTTATTCTATATGTACATGACCTCAATAATTTTTGATGACGCCCATTATATTTACTTAAAAATTAATGTCACCATGTTCTGTACATTCCACTTGCGCCTGTGTCTTTTGCAGCTTCTCGTACATAAAGTGGTGTAGTCATGAGGTGCTAGTTCAAATTTTAAAAATGCTTAACTACAAAAAGTGTCATCTGCAGATGTGGTCTTGTTTAGGGATCTGTGCCTTTGTGCATACGGACATCTGAATGCTAAGTAGTGATGGTGTTTTTCAGCAATAGTGTGCACCCTTAAATTACAGAGAAAAGAAGGTCAGGGAAAAATCTGTAGATGGAAAAATCTCCATACAAGTTCTTTGTGCATTTTTCTTTTTTCTTGTTACTTTGCACTTTTTGTTAGAAAATGTTTATTTACTATTTATTCAGGTTTTTTAAGGTATCTAATATTTTGGTACTTAATTTCCATGATCTAAATATTCTTAAAAATGAAAAGTTTGTTGTCATCTGGAAGTGTGTAGGCCTTCTTGCATTATTATGCTGTTACACTATGATTATATATTCAGTGGCATAAAATGGTCTTTAAAATTAACAATAATATTGGCAATCGCAATTATATCTGGGGCAATATATCGCACAACAAAAAGTTGTTATCGTGACAGGCCTAATCATTCATGTCTGTAGCATAAAATGGTGCAAAATGAATTACACACCTAAATTTAATACTTAAGGTTAGGGATTTAAACAAACCCCTAATCCTAAGTATGAGCTATAATTTAAAAGTAACCATTTGAGCTTAACAGAATCAGTTTCTGTCAGAGCCTGCTTTGAGAAAGTCAGCCTGACTCAGGAAGTTCGTGCAGCTTCTAAAACTTCTGAAGGTGACCTACAGGAAAGCCCTGGGGAAAATAAAGAGCTTTATCCTTTCATTTACAGATCTGAGATTCATTTTTCATATAATTGCAGCGAGTCCCTCTCAGTCACGTTCACTCTTTCATGCATAAGCACACAAATATACGCGGTTCTCAATTGGAAGATATCAACTGTTGACAGATTTCATTTGCATTTAAATCAGAGTGAGGAAAATCAAGAGCTTTATTTCGGAATCAAAATCTGTCTGTCTGTCTGCCAGTACACCTCGGTTATCACATGCCGCCTCTTTTTCTCCCTCTGCCTCGATATGATTGAATGTGGTTTTCTCTCCCACATAGAAAATGGATTGAATTCGGAAGAAACTTTGGATAGTTAATATGCAGGCAGGAGGCCAATCAGATTAGCAGCTCACATAAGACTCACATTTTTACAAGGATAATGAGAATAAAAGAATAACAAGAGCAAGAGAGAAATTTTTTTATTTTCTTAAGAAAAACATCGGCACTGTGATGTGGAGTTGTGACTGATTGCCAGGGTTTTGCTAGGCGTTTGCTAAGGTGAGTTGCTAAGGGTTTTTTATACTCAAAAATTAACTACATAAACTACTAGTTTAACAGCAGTTTTTGTATTTTGTAAGGTCACGTTGGTGTGAACTTAGGCCTTTCTACTGGCAAAGAAGGTGAGGAAATAATCAAACAAGCTCCTCAACGATCTTCTTTCCCGGTTGTTGTAAAAGTCGATTCATTGTAGAGATTCGATTTGCTTTAATGGATCCTCGGTTTCAAATGTAGCGTTGAAACAATTGAATCATTCTAATGACTAATGAATCAGTTCGTTCGAAATGCTTGCTTCATATTGCGTTGGGAAATCTGATTCATTCTAGTGAATTGGCTCGCTCGGACGGTTCATATAAATTAAAAGATTCAAACAATGATTCACCGATTCTAGTCCCTTCATAATATCTGAGAAGGGATTTTGGTAGCATTTATCTTTATTTTGCAGATGAATATTTAAATCCGTCCATCATTTTATTGAGATGTTTTATCGTCATTATAAAAATGATGGTGTATCCTGAGTGTTTTTTATTTATTTATTAAAAATTATTGTTATGTGCCAGTAAAATTTGCCTATACTGTATTATATTTATATTTAAAGTATAATCTACATTATAAATTATATCTTGAAAGAGTTAAAGGGGTCATATGATGCGATTTCAAGTTTTCCTTTCTCTTTGGAGTGTAACAAACTGATTGTGCATAGATAAGATCCCTGAAGTTGCAAAGACTAAAGTCTCAAAACCAAAGAGATATTCTTTATCAAAGTTAAGACTCTGCCACGCCCCCCTAAAACGTCTCGTTCTAACACGCCCCCACATATCTACCTCACTATATGGAAATATTTGCATAATGCCGCCCAAATGTGCATGCAAAGAAAGAAGGCGTGGTTTCAGTAATCTAGGACATATTCTGTTACACCAAATACACCAAATAATGAACTTTAAAAAAGCATCATATGACCCCTTTAACATAATGTCTCTTAAAATATATTAAAGCTGCAGTCCGTTACTTTTTTGGTTAAAAATTATTCGATATCAATATTTGAGCAAGTACATAACCAGCCAGTGTTCAAAACTATTGCCTTACAACGGTTAGCTTATAATAATGTTTTCTAATTTGAGTGATAACAGTTACGGGTAGGTTTTCGCGGGAAATTCGAGCATGGCACTGCGTCATTACGTCACGTCTGTAAACATAAAGTTGTTGTCCCGGGTACTAGGCTATCGCATGTGAGGATCCTGCAGGTGGCCGATCGTTTATAGCCTTTTCTCACAGCAGCCAGAATAATTAAATGTATAATTTTGATGGCGGATTGTAATCCAGAAAGGATTATGTGTTTATGAAACACATGTGAATGAAATTTAATTATATTCCAGTTATAAATGTTCTTCTGATTACAGATAGCCTGGGATTAGAAAACCAGTTCGAAGGGAGCATAATTTGCTTTTTGGGTTAAAATAATTTCTTAATATGAAATTCGAAGAGTATGACAATTAGATTAGACTGTGCAAAAATTGAAATCTACACGCTAATACACACTACTCATAGTCACCAATGCTGATGTTGTTAACATTAATCATTTGAGAATAATAACAATAATAACAACTTGATGTGATATGAAATAACCGATCTTTAGATTTAAATCACCATTTGTAGCAAGATTTATGGTAATGCTTTTTTCCTCAGTTGGTCAGAACAAATGTGACAGACTTGTTACTTACTTGTTCAGATGGCAATATACGGTGAAAATTCTTATTTGGGTCATATTCCAAGACGTAGGCTTGAGTCTGTGATTGCGAAGCACAGTAAATATCCACACTGGTGCGGTGACTGACTGCCACACATACTCTTCAGAACATTAGATTCATCCACGCTGGAGCCGCACCGACTCACAATCCACGCAAACTAGATAATTCTGCACACAGCTGCAATTCCAGGTTTTCAAACAGACATGGTGACAAAGAGGCAAAACTTACGGACTGCAGCTTTAAGTAATATTTTGATATGAAGACATTATTTGATATTCTAGTCACCTTGGTGACTTTTTTGGCAATTTATAATCCATCAGATGAAAACCTGATTACTGTGAAAAGTAATAGCACACCTCTCCTCAACAAACCACACAATTTTAGATATCCGTCTGTAGCACAAATGCCCTGGGACAAGTTACGCACCACTAGTTAATGAAGGGTTTACAACAAGGACGAAAACTATAATGATAACGATAAAGATATAGCTCTAAATTCCATCCTGCTTTAAAGAGCTTGAACATTTAAAGTGGCAAACGATGTAATTGGATTATAATAATATAATAATCCTAAAATTAATATAATAAACAATGTTAGTGTGGGAACGCTGTTGGTGTGTCATTATATTTATAGTTATTGTTCTTGGTGTGAACAGGCCTTTAGGTGTTTAAATCACTACCTCTAATTATACTGATGTTTGATTTAGCAAGCACTCTTAAATAAGCATAGGATCTGACAAAGAAAGAGGAAAAGGCACGAGGAGACAAAGAAAACTGTGAAAGAGTGATGTGAGTGATAAGGCAGGTCATGATCGTAAAAAGGCACTCAGAGAGATTCAGTGATGATGGAAAAAGGCGTTTGACAAGAAAAGGACTTTGGAGGGGAAAGGAAAAAGAAAACGTGAAAGCCCTTTATTTAAATGTGCAGTAGGAGATCTTGGAAAATGCTAACTTTAGCCTGATAGCACTGAAAGCGAACGTCCCACCCTCCCTGCAATCGCCGTCCAAAGCCACGCCCCCTGAACGCATATACGCTCACAGACCAGAACAACATTACAATAGGCTACATCAGCAGTTCCCAATTCCAATCCTCGCGCCCTCCTACTCTGCACATTTCATATGTATCTCTTATCACATGCAACGTTTGTTCTATTAGACCGTGAGTGCCCTGGGAAGTGTACATCACCGGATATTCCGCCATGATTCCAGTTCGAAGCGAGCGTATATGTTCCATACAAAGGGCATTAAAGTGTGCGAGACGTGAAATTAAATAGTATTTATTTACAGAGGTATATTATAGGGCCTTTCGCACTGCGGGAACCTTTTCATAGTACCAGAACTAATTGTGTAACTACCCACTTTTTGGCGTTTTCGCACCACCGGAACTGGGTGCGATTTTAGTACCGGACTGCCTTTTTCGAGAACCAAATTAGCTCCTACTCCGGAGCAGGGTCTAACCAGCACAACTGGTACTAATCATGACGTAAGTAAACATTGATCGGCCAAACGCATACGAAAACGCCCTCACCCGCCATGATTTAAAACACAGTGTAAACGTACTGTTAACATTGTGTCAACTTATTTCGCAAGTATGGAGAACAGCGATAGACGGACGGATGCTGAAGTGCAGGCACTTGTAGCAAATGTGGCACTGCCAGTTGTCGTTGGAGATTCTTAGTCCTCCTTTCCGTTCTTTCAATCGCTTTACGAATACGTCGACATTCCATGTCCATTATTATGAAACCCGCGAGACGCAACAAAAACACAGCTCCGATCACAGCGTCCTCCATCCTCCTGTTGTTAATGTTGTTTTTCTTTGTTTCTGTTGTTGAACGCCGCACACAAATGACGACGCTTTCGACCGGCTTGCGTCACTTCCTAGTACACACTCTCGGTGCGAATGCAACCCTTTAAATGGTACTGGGAAATAGTTCACGAAAAATCGTCCCAGTACTTTAGTACAGTACATTTAGTTCTGGAACTAAAGCGGTGCGAAAGGCCCTAATGTCACACTTCACAAGTAAGTTTCGTCTGTGTTTGAAGATGCTGCGCAGCGCAAATCCGTCAATGAATGTTCCAAAGTGAAGTAAACTTCAACGGATTTCCCCTGCTTCCCTTGCGCGAGGACTGGACTTGGGAACCACTGGGCTACATCATGTGTCATTCACTGGTGAGAAAACTTTATAGTACAGTTAGTAAAAGTACTACAATACCATGAAGGAAGATCGGCTTGTTGATGTTTGTCTGCCATTCTCGCTCTGTCTGCACAGCGTGCGTGAACGCGCTGATGACGTATCCTGTCTGCGCAAACAGGGTGCGCAGAGGTTTGCAAATACATATGTTGACAGACAGGTAGGAAAGCCAATTAAAACGCTCGGACCGAGCGTTTTGATTGGCCGAACATTTCGTGGTCCTACGCCTTCCACAGAATATATAAATACATTCAGACCACTTAACTTAATGATTGCTAATCGAGATGTGAAGAGACTTTCAACCAGCATTAAGAAAATGTTTCTGAAGACAAATCACCTATTGCACCTTTAAGAATTAAGGAAAAGCAGACCACTGGAGGATAGATATATAGGGAGAAAGAGTGGGACGGTGTCTCCAGCAGCTTGTTTTCAGTCCACTGTTTGTGATGGTGTGTTTACTCCTTCACCACACTTGCGACTCCATCAGCAGAGCAAAGAATCAAAAGAAAAAAACACAAATTGGACATTTCTTAAAAATAAAAGTTTTATTAACATAAATCTTACACCAGCAGTCATCATGGTATCATTTTAGACCATGTCACATTATTTTTTAAAGCCTCTTGGCTCTATTTTTCACATCAGTCCATTTTTTTTTCTTAGCAATTTATCAGTCATGCCGTGATTTGTCCAAAAGTAATCACTGTCTTGTTCCTTAAGAGCACAAATTCAAAAGGTTCAAATAAAACAATCAAAATTCATGCACATTCATTTTGCAGTATGAAATATCACAAGTGTTTGGGGCTGTAACAGTTTGACCCGATTAATGCTTTGATTTACTAAGTTAAGTTTTACAAATGTAGTACATCAGTTCATGTTCACCACAACAGCAGCAATACTAAGATGAGAGAACTTACCCGAGTACTAAGACACACTGATAAGATGCACCTGTTGATTGAGATTACTTCAAGGGTTTATTCATTGACCTCAACTTTATTTAGTTCCTTAACTTGAGGGGTAACAATCTGCACAGTGTTTTTTTTTCTTTTCTGGGGATTCACATGAAATAAAATTGGAAATAAATGAGATAATCATTTTGCATAAACCATTTAAGTAAACTCAGTTAAGACAGTTTAGTACTTGTTGTGTAAACTAAGATAAGTACTCAGTCTTCGTACCATATAAAAAAAATTTAATTAGCCAAATACAGTACAATTACAGTGAATACTGTAGATCAGAATGGATGCTCACAGACTTAGAAATGGTATCAAAGTACAGAAGGTAGCAATAACAACAAAAACTATTTTTAAAATAATTCATAAATAACAAATACATAATTATATATACACAGCTCCGATCACAGCGTCCTCCATCCTCCTGTTGTTAATGTTGTTTTTCTTTGTTTCTGTTGTTGAACGCCGCACACAAATGACGACGCTTTCGACCGGCTTGCGTCACTTCCTAGTACACACTCTCGGTGCGAATGCAACCCTTTAAATGGTACTGGGAAATAGTTCACGAAAAATCGTCCCAGTACTTTAGTACAGTACATTTAGTTCTGGAACTAAAGCGGTGCGAAAGGCCCTAATGTCACACTTCACAAGTAAGTTTCGTCTGTGTTTGAAGATGCTGCGCAGCGCAAATCCGTCAATGAATGTTCCAAAGTGAAGTAAACTTCAACGGATTTCCCCTGCTTCCCTTGCGCGAGGACTGGACTTGGGAACCACTGGGCTACATCATGTGTCATTCACTGGTGAGAAAACTTTATAGTACAGTTAGTAAAAGTACTACAATACCATGAAGGAAGATCGGCTTGTTGATGTTTGTCTGCCATTCTCGCTCTGTCTGCACAGCGTGCGTGAACGCGCTGATGACGTATCCTGTCTGCGCAAACAGGGTGCGCAGAGGTTTGCAAATACATATGTTGACAGACAGGTAGGAAAGCCAATTAAAACGCTCGGACCGAGCGTTTTGATTGGCCGAACATTTCGTGGTCCTACGCCTTCCACAGAATATATAAATACATTCAGACCACTTAACTTAATGATTGCTAATTGAGATGTGAAGAGACTTTCAACCAGCATTAAGAAAATGTTTCTGAAGACAAATCACCTATTGCACCTTTAAGAATTAAGGAAAAGCAGACCACTGGAGGATAGATATATAGGGAGAAAGAGTGGGACGGTGTCTCCAGCAGCTTGTTTTCAGTCCACTGTTTGTGATGGTGTGTTTACTCCTTCACCACACTTGCGACTCCATCAGCAGAGCAAAGAATCAAAAGAAAAAACACAAATTGGACATTTCTTAAAAATAAAAGTTTTATTAACATAAATCTTACACCAGCAGTCATCATGGTATCATTTTAGACCATGTCACATTATTTTTTAAAGCCTCTTGGCTCTATTTTTCACATCAGTCCATTTTTTTTTCTTAGCAATTTATCAGTCATGCCGTGATTTGTCCAAAAGTAATCACTACGCCTTCCACAGAATATATAAATACATTCAGACCACTTAACTTAATGATTGCTAATCGAGATGTGAAGAGACTTTCAACCAGCATTAAGAAAATGTTTCTGAAGACAAATCACCTATTGCACCTTTAAGAATTAAGGAAAAGCAGACCACTGGAGGATAGATATATAGGGAGAAAGAGTGGGACGGTGTCTCCAGCAGCTTGTTTTCAGTCCACTGTTTGTGATGGTGTGTTTACTCCTTCACCACACTTGCGACTCCATCAGCAGAGCAAAGAATCAAAAGAAAAAAACACAAATTGGACATTTCTTAAAAATAAAAGTTTTATTAACATAAATCTTACACCAGCAGTCATCATGGTATCATTTTAGACCATGTCACATTATTTTTTAAAGCCTCTTGGCTCTATTTTTCACATCAGTCCATTTTTTTTTCTTAGCAATTTATCAGTCATGCCGTGATTTGTCCAAAAGTAATCGCTGTCTTGTTCCTTAAGAGCACAAATTCAAAAGGTTCAAATAAAACAATCAAAATTCATGCACATTCATTTTGCAGTATGAAATATCACAAGTGTTTGGGGCTGTAACAGTTTGACCCGATTAATGCTTTGATTTACTAAGTTAAGTTTTACAAATGTAGTACATCAGTTCATGTTCACCACAACAGCAGCAATACTAAGATGAGAGAACTTACCCGAGTACCAAGACACACTAATAAGATGCACCTCTTGGTTAAGATTACTTCAAGGGTTTATTCATTTATTGACTTCAACTTAATTTAGTTCCTTAACTTGAGGTAACATAATCTGCACAGTGTTTTTTCCCCGTTTTTTCTTCTTCTGGGGATTCACATTTAAATGAAAGTGGAAATAAATGATAATCATTTTGTATAAACCATTTAAGTAAACTCATTTAAGACAGTTTAGTACTTGTTGTGTAAACTAAGATAAGTACTCAGTCTTCGTACCATATAAAAAAAATTTAATTAGCCAAATACAGTACAATTACAGTGAATACTGTAGATCAGAATGGATGCTCACAGACTTAGAAATGGTATCAAAGTACAGAAGGTAGCAATAACAACAAAAACTATTTTTAAAATAATTCATAAATAACAAATACATAATTATATATTTCTTCGTTCTCAGCAAAGCACATCATAATTATTCCACCAATGCGAATATCACTTTACAGGTGCTGGATAAAAGCTTTTCTTTGATTTTTAAGTATCATCAAAAATTCCAAGACAAAAATACTAACTGCAGACACAAAGATGCCAGCACTTCACTGGTTTACCAAGACAAAGAGATTACTAAATGAGCATTTGTCATAAATACAGAGATTATTCATCATAGTCAAAGGTACTAAGAAATTAGCATGTGATCTCGCCACAGTAAGAAGTGTGAGATACCCGTTGAAGTTACTAAGATTAGTCTACTCTCATCGTAAATACTAAGATCAGGTTACCCATGAGACAAACTGATATAAAATACTCAGAATCAAAAGGAATACCCATATAAACAGTACAATATGCGAGTGCTCGGGCGCTCGGTTGGAATACTAAGATATCAGTGACTGATGGCGTGATGCGTTTTAAATGCATAGAGACACATGGAGTCATTCACTGTCCTGCGACAAACTCCATTACTAAGATTACTAAGATAACACTGGAACTGTAAACAGAACAAGTAAGCCGCTCTCTGTCTAATGACATCTTCATTGTGCTTTTGAATCATGCTTAAGGGCTACTGCAGCCTATTGTGTTTGTAATAGTCCAGGTAAATGTCGAAACTCCCACCTCACATGGTCTGATATGAACTCACAGCTGAAAGAGATCATTGTTACTAAGAACTTGAAATGCAGTCAGATAAACTTGAACTCTTTGTAGGAGTATTTTTTTAACACCCTGAGCACTCTCGGACCATATGGTGTTTGGGTTTCAGTAACATTTTTCCAAATTTACTGGGACACAAAAATTCAAATCTATTTTTGACCATGTGAAATAAAAATGTTACAGACTGCCAAAATGCACCATGGTTCAACAGATTATAAAATACAATATTTAAAGATTGCAGTATACTTAAGATTTCAATAAGTGCATTGATGCCTTTTATAAAGCATTATCATTACTCACTGGAATCAGAATTGAAGCCCCCTTTGAAAAGGAGCCAAAAACTCTTCGGAATACATTGTTAAAACTTTACTGCTACTGGTATTCATAATTTGAAGTGCTTAAAATTTGAGGCTTAAATCTGACCCTGAACTGGAAGATCCACTGATTCATGTCAATAAAAGTAAACCCATGTCTATGACTTGTTTATTTGCAAACTGTCTGCATTGTTTTAGCACCCGGGGCACTAAATGAATTATGCAAAAATAGGCACAAAATTAGTGCTGAATGGAGTTTTCTCAATGCAATTTTTGGCCATGTCAATTGGTTTTGAGTGTTAGATGTGTGGCTAAACTGAAATACGGGTGCTTATAGAGAGGTTTTTTTAGCTGAATTGTTAAATGTTTTGATGTAACCGTTTAGTGAATTCAGTTTTTCTTTTTTTGGCAGATTCTAGTTTTTACACTTTTTAGGCTTAAAGAGCTCACATACACAGATTGACAATGAACACATCTGTAGTGGAATCTTTAAAAGACAAAAAAAAATGATTTCCAGAATAATGAAAAAGTACTGAAAAGGTGAGCACAGGTTGTGGAGATTAAAGAGGTCATATGATGCTATTTTCAAAGATCATTATTTTGTGTATTGGGTGTAATAGAGTATGTCAGCATGCTTTAATGTTCAAAAAACACATTTTCACATACTGTACATTATTGTATCTCCTCTATGCCCAGTCTTTCAAAAATGTGTAAATTTCTACAAACCCCCTCCTTCTGAAAAGCTAAGTGTGCTCTGATTGGACAGCTGAACCAGTGTAACGCCCCTTATCATAAATCGCGAGCTTCAGCTTCCAAAGCAATTATATAAAGACAGTTAATAATGTCGTCAGTTTTATCATATCAGTTCGAGCCAGAGTCAGATAAACCTAAAAATGCAGATGGATCGGAACCTACTTGAGCAGAACGTATCAGAGTGACTCTGCTATGTGAGAATGCACAATGCTGCTTCAGCTCTTCTTGAGCGTCTAGTGTGAAACAGAACATGCAGTGCATCTATGTTTGTCGTCTTTTCGCACAGAGGACAGAGGATACTTTGTTTGTAAACATAAATCCATATCTGCACTTGTGATCATAAGAACAACAAACAATATGCATTACTCTACACTTCACCAAACTCTGCATTTGAACAGTCAATAGCAAATAATAAAACATACATACAGGCGCTGATTCAGAAGTGCCAGATTGTCCTAGCAAAGTTGGAATAGCCCCCTTTTTTATAAACAGCCTTTGTGCACAGCCGGCCTTGTACTCTCAGGTTCAGGAAACTGTTCTCCATAAAATGCGCTCCACACACTTGAACATTAGGGTTGTACTGTTCTGGAACAGAGCTGTAAATAAATCTTAACCACTAATTCGTAGTTGCATCCAATTTCAGAAGGCCAAATAAAGTGCTTTTGCTTTCATATAGAAACACAGCGTCTCCACAACATGGCGGCAACAACACTACTGCGATACCTGAAACCACACATGCGTCTCAATAAGCTCCCTAGTTTAGAAGTCAGGGCACTGATCAGGGAGTCAGTAAATTTAAGGGCTGTCTCAATTGTGAAATACTTCCAGTGCACTGGAACTTTCGCTCCCTGAAAAATCCCACAATGCACCGCAATAACCAGGGAGCATCGTTGATCACTATGCTCCCTTACCAGAAACTACGTCACATTTCTAAAGCGCGAAACATAAAATGCACGAGCCAACTCCATAAATATAATGACACATAATAGAAGATTTAAAAAGACAAATCGTTTTTTAGTAATTCCAGCATAAACACACATTGCTAGACAGGTAGTCAGCACATCTAGTTAACGTTTATAACTAATATTCGGCTGAAATGTTGTAAGGATATGTAACAGAACAATGGGCCTCATTTACGAAACGAACGTACAACAGAAAATTGGGCGTACGGTTGTTTCAACGCAAAACTTGGAATTTATTTATTTTTATTTTCCTGACCGTCAAACGAAGCTCATTAGTCGATCGTTAACCAGTAAGATTAGAATGTCTTTTTTTTTTGGTTTTATACAGGACTTTAGCTTTATATGCGAGAATAGCAGCGTAAACAAGACCACGAGGATTCAATCGTCACATCATGCACCTACTGCGCTTAACTGTGAAAGGAGAAAAACTGAAATTAAGTCTATTAAAGGAATAAAATAAATAGGATCACACAAAATATATAATAGGCTATAATATAATTAACAGATTAACAAAAGGGAAAAAAAACTATGTGCAACAAGTATAGGCTACGCTCGTGTTTGTGACACACTTACACTTACTTGCATTTTATTAAAATTTCTTTATATCTTTATTTGATTAAATCCATCTGATTGCACAGGCGCCTCATGCACACACAAATAGTTCTAGTGTTGCCTGACATTTCAGCCATTCATCATCAAACTAAAATGCAGTCAACCAAACATAAAAGTTACACAGTTTATTTTAAAAGGTCCGCTGTAAAATCAGCGTGCACCGCCCAAACAAACATTTTTGCACTTGTTCACATTTTTGCACACAAACATTTTTTCATTCTTGTTCGGTTCTGAATACCATTAAATGTAAAATATTTGTTGTAGAGTGAGGGGAACAAATAGGCTGTTTATATTTACCAGTATTTTAATATAAATTACATAAATTAATGTAGCCTAATTGTTTGCAATTACAAGGTTAGCTGGTGTTTTTGGAGTAAGATAAATTTCTCTTTCATGAGATTACTTCCTCTTTTTGGCCGGTTTTCGTTTCTCCGCGTCGTAAACTCTAGGGGCAAGGCTTCTAAACCAGGGTGTTTTTAGGGGCGTGATATTCAAATGACGATTGTTTTCTGCCACCACATTTATCAACGTGCGATCATTCGTAAGATGAGATTGGCGGCATACGAATGTTTCATAAATCACATATGAACTCTGTCGTAAGTTGATTTGTGCACACGGATCTGTGATTGATAAATGAGGCCCAATATGTTTAAAGAGCATAAAAAATAATATTAAAAAAATGGTTCCTTCCTGTTGTTGATTAATACCAGTGGTGGCGATCTACAACATTGTAAGCTGATGTTGGGAGCTAGGGATCTGATTGAGATGCACCCCATGCCTTCTTTCTTTGCATATACATTTGGGCGGCATTGTGCAAATATTCCCTGTTAGTGATGTAGATATATGAGGGAGAATTCGATTGAGGCGTTTTTGGCAGGTCTGGATCAGCCTTCTCTTTTAGACAGAAAAAATCCTTTTGTGGGAGGCTTTGAGCTTTGTGACTTTTCATATCTTAGCACACTAAAGAAAAAGGAAAACATGAAAATGTATCATATGACCCCATTAATTTCTAAAAATAAATTACACGAGAAGAAAAGGCATTAAAAATCAGTAACTTGCAACATTTCTTTGAACGAATGTGAGGAATAAATGAGGACCAATTAGTAAGGTGTTAGTAAAACTAAACTAAATATTAACATTCCATTCTCTAGAAAGCTAAGAAGTTAAAAGTACTCAATTTTCGCTGAACAGTTTTATTATTTCCTCATCCCACTCTTAGAAATAAAGGAACTGGGGCGGTACCTTTTCAAAAGGTTCACTTTTGTTCCTATTAGGTTCTTATATGTACACTTTAAGTACCTTTAAGGTACCAAAATGGACCCTTTAGGTACAAACATGTACCTTTTGAAAAGGTACCGCCCCAGTGACAGCTTTTGTACCTTTATTTCTGAGAGTGGCAGCTCTTCAGTCAATGACGGTTTATTGAAACTTACTGCCAGACAGCTGGCTATATAAATGTCGGCGGGCTTTAAAACTGCGGTGAGCTGACATACAAGAGGCCATTTACACAACACTTTTTTTGCTTTTAAATGCACGAAACACAGCTCAGTGACATGGAAAAGATTGCAGGATCTCGATTCGTGCTTTAAAAGTTAATCGTACACACCAATTCAAAAACAGGGTGCGCATGCGCAAGACACTGAAAAGGTAGAATCAAAGATTTCTTTTTTCAAAAATTATTCAAAAGCTTTCTTTGTGAAACGGTAACAGCCAGAGCCCATTGCTTATCATCACAGACAGACAGACTACTAGTACAGGGTAAGCAAAGTAAAACCTACATTATTTGTGAAGTGAAACTTTAAAATGTAAGTTTAGTAGCTGATATGACTAAGATGGAAACTTTCCTCACTACACAGTTTTGACTTTCTAACTATCTATAAATGATTGTATCAGTATGAATTGATCATACAGTATATCAAAGCTATCAAATGTATTTCATGAAGAATTGGTCCTTCTTTAATTTAGTGGTTTGATTGACCGGCACCTTGAAGTGTGTATGTATAAAATGTCTATTGACACAGAGTGACATGCTGGTATATTAAAGCAGGTATATTTATAAAGATTATTATTATAAATCAGACTTAAGAATTTAAAGATGCTGACAAATAGTCTATTCATTGTGTTAAATAAATATGAAGCCCTATGCGCATAATTTTTTATATTATTAGATTGTGTTTAGCATTTGAACCCTGTTAATGGATTCAATGCAAGTATGGCGTAACGTGCAGCATGTGCAGATGTGTTCTGGTGCACATGCAGACATAGGGAGCATTTTATGTTTTGTTTTTAAACCTATGGAGAATATAAAAAACATGTTCTTGCAGCATTTTGGCATATTCTCATAGGACTGCATCCACAGACCTAGTAGAGGAATTTTGTGGGAAGGATATGGGAAGAGTTCCACAGTGTTTGTATGAATGCAGCAGTGGGAGTTGCTCAAGCTGAGTTTGCATAGCAATAGGGGAGTTTTACAAGAACGATGCTGCAGTGTTTTGGGGAACGTTTGGATAACCTTTGCTGCAAACCTAAGGGAGCCCTAGTTTCACACTTTCTCCGTTGAGTTTAAAATGAATTGGTTGCATAGCACAAGGTGCTAACACTATTGGAGTGCTGGGAAAACGTACGTCAAGGTGCTGAATGGTCACAAATGTGTAAGCATTCAGGGAGCGTTTCTTTAATATTGTTATATCTTTAGGGAAGCACTTGTGAAACTGTGCGAGTCCTCTGGGTGCTGCCTTCTTGTGAGAGATCTGTTAGGTGAGAATTTATGGATGGTTGGAGAAAACAGCCTCCAACGAACAGTGAGAAAAATAAGTTATTTTCTAGGGGTGCATGTTTGGAGAAGATGAACATGTTCTGCGGTCTTTGTCTTTCTCAAGCTTGCATCTTTTGTCTGGTAAGGATTTATTGCACTGTTCTCAATCATTAGCATGCATTAATTGAATGTGATTGTAATACTTGTGAGATGTAATTCAGTTTTCTAATACTGAGGATTATTATAATTGTGTGGTTTCCAACAAATGAGGTATTGAGCTGGTATCTAAAGTGAGTCATAAAAACGAAATTTTCAAAACATTAGTGGACACAATTTAAAACCTTTTTGCAGTATTCTTTCTTTGAGATCTCTGAACAATTAAATATATTGTGGGTAAGTTATATTGTGTTCGCTTTGGGCTGATCATCGTTATTGTTGTTGCCAGGTGACTGTTTGTTGCTGCGCTCAGTCCCGCCCCTTGATGTCTCCTGCAAGAAGAGGCGTGGCTTACAAAGTGACAGAAGTATTCTTCGATATTCTCTGCGGAAGTTCTGATTGAGCAGTCCGTACACTACGGCGTTCAGGCAGGAGTTAAAGTATGCCATGAAATAACTCACCACAAACAGCCAATCAGGGACCATGGGTGCTACATGGGGTGGGTCCACCGCAACAGCCAGGCCAATCAAATTCAGCGGTGCCCAGCAGACGGCGAACAGCACAAAGACGACGAACATGGTCAAGAAGTGGCGCAACTCACTCGGACGGAGGCGTGGCCTGACATCGGTTGACACCCGCCTCCTCACGCGAAGCACCAGCACCCAAATCCTCAGATAGCAGAACGTTACTACCGCGATAGGAAGCAGGAAATGCACGGTCACCACGGCAATGGTGTAGCCCGCGCTTGTCGTCTGACTAAAGGTGCATGAATAAACACGAGGGTCGTACGTCAACGACCCAAGTGCCAGGTTTGGAAGAATGGCGATGGCGGTGAGCACCCAGACTAACACCAGTAGTACCAGGGTTCCGGCACGGCCGTAGATTTTCTCGTAGGTGTTGGCCTGGCAGATGAAACAGTAGCGGTTGATGGCGATGGCGGTGATGTTGAAGATGGAGCCAATGACGCTCGCTCCCATCAGGAAGCCGCTGACCTTACACTCCATCTCCCCCGGCAACCAGCCCGAGTGCAGCATGCCGTGCAAGACCAGAGGGTAGGGATAGCAAACCACCAGGAGATCGGCGAAAGCCAGGCTCACTACAAATGCATTACCTAATACACACACACAGAAGAAAAAATTATTTAAATACAAGACCTAAGTTATGGCATTAGAGTAAAGTGAACTGTGTTGTTACATTCAGATCATGTCAAAATACTATATAGTTACCAGTTTCTAAATTGTAAAAACTCAAAATTACATTAACCGTTGGAAATCTGAAGGAGATCGGCGAAAGCCAGGCTCACTACAAATGCATTACCTAATACACACACACACAGAAGAAAAAAATAATTTAAATACAAGACCTAAGTTATGGCATTAGAGTAAAGTGAACTGTGTTGTTACATTCAGATCATGTCAAAATACTATATAGTTACCAGTTTCTAAATTGTAAAAACTCAATTACATTAACCGTTGGAAATCTGACATTTTTATAGCACCAACTTCACTGACTTGACTATTATATTATATAAAAACCAGCAAATTAGAAATGGCAACAACAGTAAGATGTAGTCAAGTACTGTAACTACACTACTGTTCAAAGGCTTGGGATTGGCAAGTTGTTTTTTATTTTTAAATACATATATATTTCTCTTATGCTTACCAAGGCTGCACTCATTTGCACTTATCAAAAATACATTAAAACAGTAATATTGTAAAAATTATTACAATTTAAAAAAAACTTTTTTTTTTAATAGAGAAAATAACGTTTTAAAGCACACCATGGAACATAGAGAGAAAGATGCAAGTGACTTGGTAAGAGAAACAAGAGATTCCATGTGTATTCCAGTGGTAAAAATTCCATGGAATTTTTAAAAATTTTTATTGGGTGATCAGATCTGCACTATCTGTGGTGTGTTTTACATTGCGAGAGCAAAACAAAATGAAGCAGCAAAGAACCCAGTATGCAGCTAAAGCTCTTACAGCAGAAGTATATGATATCAATGTTACATTAAAAATTACAAGCTTTGCAATATTTTACAATAATCCATCTCTCATCCATACAATTGGACTGGTCCCTCAAAGCTGGTACTTCAAAAACCACACAAAATGAATGCAAACATCCATCCATAATCTAGAAGAAACAGAAGACTGATGTCTCATGTCGATACACAACGTTTACATCATGCATCTTGAAAAAATAATTCCACTGATTTACTGATAGCACTTAATTTTCTTCACAAAATAAATGAAGATCATTTGAAAAAAATGATATACAGTACATGTATCAGCTTTAATGCACTTATCAAATAACAAATACATATATATTTATCTTATGGTTACCAAGGCTGCATTCATTTGCCCTTTACATTAAAACAGTACTATTGTAAAATTATTATTACAATTAAAAAAACTGTTTGCTATTTGATTATGATTTAAAATGTAATTTATTCCTGTGATGCGAAGCTGAATTTTCAGCATCTTTACTCCAGTCTTCAGTCACATGATCCTTCAGAAATCATTCTAATATGCTGATTTGATGCTCAAGAAACATTTCATACTTGCTGAATAAAAGTATTAATTTATACAAAAAAAAAAAACCTTCCTGACAAGTAGTGAACAATAGTGTAGCTGTGCATATATTAGCACTTTAAATGCCATTTTATTATTTAAAAATGTAAAACATTTTATTTATATTATATAATAAAAAGTATACACAACTTAGTCTTAGGAATAAGATTTAAACCAATGAAAGGTTACTGTAGACAGGGCTTTTCAGTGTCAGAACAACAATTTCCTATAGAAGCGATGAAGCCTGACACTTTATCACATTACATCAGGTTAGGACGCTGTGTTTTTGAACAACAAATTGCAAAATTCTCTTTCTCTCTTGTTAAGTACGACTGTAAAAAAACAGATTCCAATTAAAATGCACGAGGTTCTTCAGATTTAGAAAGGTGTTTTTCCATGAAATCATTGATGCAGCATTTATTTGCCACTAGAAAATAAAATGAATGTATTTTTAATACACATTTTTACAAACACAAACACAAGAAAGGAAACTTGATAACAGCACCTGAACTGTAGTTGACATATTGCGTGTCTGGGAGTGTGGGAGCATTTGTGTGTGTGTGTGTGTGTGTGTAGGACAGGTTCAGGCGCTGTAGTATTTTGACTGTTTGGTTCACACAAAGTTCAGATCCATTAGATTAAGTGCGGTGTCTGTGACACTTGAGTTCTCCTCTAGAGGAGAACCCAGTGTCACAGACACCACACTTTCTGTGCATGTTTGCTTGGTTTACCAGTCGGTCTCTCGCATGCATGTGTACTGGTTTGTTGGGAGTTGAGGTTTTCTCCTCAGATCAGGTTGTATTTGCATTTATAGCACAGATGCAGTTCATATAGAGTTCAACACAGTACTGTACACACATACACACACACACACACACGCACACACGTACACCTAAACCAATGCGTTACAGACCTGAAATATTTTTTGTAATGGATACATGCATTCAGTGAATATCGATTGAATGCATCTGCGAAAATGAGTCCATATAGAAAGCGATCATTTTAGGTTAATATTCTATTCCTCATCCAAATGACTGATGCTCCATTCACACTGATTTTATTGCTAGAGGTCGGCAGGTCGCTAGTAGCCATTCCTCTTGCTCTAATACATTGGTATAGATATTGCAGCAATGCATTTTATCATGAACAAGATGAATGACTATCAATGCATGATTCAAACACGCTTAGAACAGCACTTTCGGACACTGTTTAAATTCCATTGATGCTCATTTGCATCAATGTAAACCTTTTCAAATTGTTGCATCACAAGACAAGCCCACATTGCACTGCATGGTCACTTTCGCTTATGTCGCCAGAAATGGAATGATTTAAGGTCACCACAAATCGCTGTCAACTTTCACAGCCGCCCATTTCCTCATCTCACTCTCCCTCTTCTTCTCCATTTTGTCTTTCTCATTTGGATCCGTCATTGTCTGCTATCTTTCTCTCACTCGGGAATGATTTAAGGTCACCACAAATCGCTGTCAACTTTCACAGCCGCCCATTTCCTCTTATCTCACTCTCCCTCTTCTTCTCCATTTTGTCTTTCTCATTTGGATCCGTCATTGTCTGCTATCTTTCTCTCACTCTGTGTCAATATCTCTCACTTTATCTGATTTCTGATCCATCTCTTTTTCTCTCACTTATTATTACAACTCAATTTGCCTTCCCTCTCTTTCATCCTTTCTCACAAGATTAACAGGCAAGAGGAAGAAATCAGCTGGACTTTTAAATGTTTTAATTGGAACGTCGAAAGGCTTTCTGAGAGAGAAATTTGGTCTAATCTCTTGTTCAGAAACTGGGCCAGAATGTATGCTGTTGAACCTGAAAACAGAGTTTAGCTCAACAGAGATGCCTAAGCAAAGAAACAAATAAAAATCGGCTTTAGTAGAGCACCACACACACACTTGCGCTCATTACCTCTGTGATCCTGCCGCATGCTGATGTGAGGAAGAGGGTGTGAGGAATAAGTGTTCAGGAGATGAATAGTGTGCCAGATACACAGATGGCTCCTGCGGGATTCTGGGCTTTGACATTTGGAACAACATTAAGTTTGTTTGCTAAACAGATGAATTTTTGAACTGCTGCCTTCACACTCAAAAACACACTGGCCCATAATTTTAAATTATTGTACTACTTACTTGTTACATCGATGTTGTTTACCAAAACCATCATATTCCGAATATTTCAAAATTCAGTTCTCTGTGAATGAATGAACTGTATATCTTCAACGCAAAGTCACTTTGTTTAAAAGCATATGCCAAATGCATAAATGAAATGTAAAATGCTTGCTGTGATTTGAGAGACAAAAAATATCTGGGTCTGGTCTATTGCATTTCCCTACTTTAGAAACATTCCCAGTAAAGGATGCTAATAGGGATTAGAAGGGAAGACAAGGAGAGAAAATAAAGTTTTAAAGCACCCCACGAAACATAGAGAGAAAGATGCAAGTGACTTGGTAAGAGAAACAAGAGATTCCATGTGTATTCCAGTGGAAAAATTCATGGAATGTTTTAAAAATTAAATTGGGTGACCGGATCTGCACTATCTGTGGTGTGTTTTACATTGCGAGAGCAGAACAAAATGAAGCAAAGAACCCAGTATGCAGGTAAAGCTCTTACAGCAGAAGCATATGATATCAATGTCACATTAAAAATTACAAGCTTTGCAATATTTTACAATAATCCATCTCTCATCCATACAATTGGACTGGTCCCTCAAAGCTGGTACTTCAAAAACCACACAAAATGAATGCAAACATTCATCCATAATCTAGAAGAAACAGAAGACTGATGTCTCATGTCGATACACAACGTTTACATCATGCATCTTGAAAAAATAATTCTGCTGATTTACTGATAGCACTTAATTTTCTTTACAAAATAAATGAAGATTTTTCAAATGATATACAGTATATGTATCAGCTTTAATGCACTTATCAAATAACAAAAGCAGTTAAATGTCAAATGTTTTAATGGCAACAAAAACTTACTTACAGTAACTTACAATTTGCAAAGGACTGGAGAAAGCGGAAATGTCTTCAGAATCATTTATACATGTTAAAAAAACAGGTTGAGAATTCAACAAATAGTTGTAATCTGGCTCATATGAAGACAGGAATCATGTATTTTCGTGCTGATTAAGGCATAATCATAATCATATTTTGTGAGAAAAGTGTGACATGGTCGAGCAAAACAGGCTCCATTTTTTAATTCGAATTTGATTCGAGTCACTTTTTCAAACATTTACATGCTGTAAAATTCTAAATGTCAAACAGTGGAAATGAAAAATGGGCTAATATACTGTTTTCAACGGTTTTAATATTACACTTACAGTATATGGTCCAAAAGTATGCTTAGGACAAACTGGATGGTACATTCAACTATGTATACAAGCACAATTATTGTGCAAGAGTGATTCAAGCCTATTA
This sequence comes from Sinocyclocheilus grahami, assembly GCF_001515645.1. Lineage (NCBI taxonomy): Eukaryota > Metazoa > Chordata > Actinopteri > Cypriniformes > Cyprinidae > Sinocyclocheilus > Sinocyclocheilus grahami. The sequence goes on along the minus strand of NW_015506106.1, from coordinate 514,227 downwards.
TTTAAATAGGTTAATATTAAATCTAGAAACCCAGTATCATGGTCTGGCCCACCAATAGCCTAAATGTCAAGCTACACCAATAGAACTCATTAATGCTTCAACTGTTTTCTCCTAGGCATCACTGACATTAAAAAGGAGATTTTTCTCCTAAGAAAAAGACCATCACATCTTGTTTCAGAAAAGAGTTTAACAATCTCTTGTAGTCAGAAAAAACTGTGGTCAGATTTGCTCAGGTACAGTAACAGCTAATTTCATTTCGCATCATGCAGAAAATTCTAGGAGGAAGGGGATATTTGAAATGAGACACACATGAGAACTCCATTAGGTCTTTTGAGCCACATACCTCTGAGCATTAAAAGTTTCCTCCGGGTGTCTCTCTTACACACATAAGCACACACAAAGGCTTTAATTAAAAACAGCATAACAGAGAATGCTCACACACACAACCATTAATGGCAGCAACGAAGGGTAGTGCTTAGTCAACATGAATGTTAATTAAATCTCTAATGACCCCAAACTAACGAGGACTTCAGTAACTCAATCCCTATTTCATAGGGTAAAAACACACATGAAGGGTTCTACCACAGTACCATCTCTCCTTTACCTGCCTAACTGGGTGTGTTTGTGCATAATATAAATGAACGGGGGTCTAAAGTGCTTCCCGTCGTAGCAGCTCCACAGGCAATGTCCTCGGGGACTTTGTAATCTCACTTGGCACCAATAACCCTGTATCTGAGGAAATTTTAGTAGGTGTGTGTAATAAAGGAGTGGCTTTGTTGGATGATCAAACTGTTTTGTATAAAATGGCCACACACACACACACACACACGTTCAAGTAGAAAACATTTTTCTTTGTCAGCTACGGATCACGTTTCACTGCGCGTTGCTGACGTGGCCGCTATCCTTTGACACTGATGCTGTTTTTGACTGACCTCTGCAGCCTGTGTTCCATTCCAAACTTTTACACTTCGACCTCTACATTTTTAGACGCACCAATCACTTTTACAGCTCTTAACTCTGACCTCTTGTGCTTTTTTGCAGAAATGACAAAGTGCCACCTCTCGCTGAGATTTTACAAGATTGCTAGGTAATCTGCAAGTGTGCACAGCATAAAGTTATAAGAGGCCATGACACACCAAGTTGACTATCAGCTGGCGGCAAACGCCAGGCTGTTGTTGAGCATCTGTCAGCTCAGTTTTAGGGCGTGTTCTGCGCCATCGGCAGTAGTCAGACACTGTTGGCAGTGCGTTTTTGGCCAATGAGTGTGTTGAATCGGCATCAGGCAGTCGGTGAGGCAGATTACTCGGATTGGCTGTTCAGGTTGGCGAACCAGTGCATGAGAAGAAAAGTGAAAGTGATGAAAGCGAGCAACTGACAAAGTTAAGAGGACACACAAAATTCAAATATTCAAAATGGTAAGGCAGTGCTTCTTTGGTAACGGTTTGTATATCAGCAGTCCTGGTTTCGGTTTTTGAATGACAGATTTAGACTATTACCACTCAAACATATGTTATAGTTGGCTGTCATCTTCACGTGTGTTCAAGTGCAACTTTTTAGCCCAGACGCAACGCACAGGGGTTTTCCTGCATTGAGAATATTTTGGCAGCCGCCAAAGGTTTATTTGATCATTTAATGTGATTACTGGGTGATGTAGATGACTGCTGTGCTTGTGAAGGCAGTATGGAGCACATGTTGATGCAGGAGTGAACGCCTTTTTCTAGCCACACGGTTTTATTCCCGCATTACTTTGATTAAACTTCTCACTTCACCTTTGTATGAAATGACCTTCTTTAAAAAGAAATATTATGTTGATCTTACGTGGATTTGCTTTTCAAGTTAATCAAAATATAAATCACATTCTGGCAACTAGTGCATAAGGGCTAGGCTAGCATGTTAGCTTAACATTGCATTAAATCACAACTTGTTTGCTCCAAAATAAACTCTACAACATCAGTCAAGTGTTTAAAAACCTCCTTCTCTGATCTAATGTTATAATTGAATGAGACAAAGTATATTATTTTATAGAATTCTATACTGGTGTGATCCAGACGATGTTGATTAGCACCGAATAATAAATATACCGGAAAATACGAGAGATGGCTTGTGCACAGATGAACCATATATTATTGCAATCATGTTTATAGCTTTCATGTTTCATCATTCAAAACATCTATATCTGCATTTTATTCAGCTACATCAATAGCTGGATGTCTTAGGCCATATTTGGGATTTTCTGCAACTTTGTGGCTGCATGCAAAAATCACATACTTCCCTACTATATAGTAGGTGAAAAAAAGAGTATGTGACAAGTGTGTCCAAATTCACAGTACTTATATGCAAAAAGTACCCAGATGACCTACTACTTCCAGCGAGATTCTGAAGTGTGCATACGATGGACACTTTACCATCCCATGAGGCCATAGGAGAGTATTAGGTCACATGATAATGACAACATGGCAAATGTAGTACATCCAAATTACAATCATACTACACACATTCATACTATATAGAATGTACTCTTTTTGCAGTCTTGGAGTAATTACTTATTCAAAAAAAGTACCTACTCAAGAGTATGCCATTTTGGACACAGCCTATGACTTCTATGAGTCTCACTTGTGGACCTTTCTGTATGAATGAAACAAAAATTACATGAGTGTTTAGCACTTAGAGCTGGGAGTCGGGCCTGCTAAAAATGAGCTATGGCTCTTGAAGAGCTCATGACCACTTGCCAGTGAAGGCCGGCTAAAATCTCATTTTCAAAAACTACAATGTTTTCTTATTTCCTATGGTTTAAAATGAGTTTTTAAGAGGAGATGTGTCCTTGTCAGTGATCAAATGAAACCTATGCCACTGGATTTGATTAACCTGACATTTTCCTGGCTTCTAACAGTCAAAAGTTTTTTTTTTTTTCATCAAGCCTGTCCTATTTCTATGGTGCAGACGGATAGCAGCTGAAATGAAAGAGGGTGGAGAAGTGTAACACAGGGAGCCACTCCAAAGAAAAGTTACCCGCTAGGTCACAATTCATTTAAGGTCACAACCATTGCAGAGAGTGCATGTCTGACAGCAGTGTGACGGGGCGGGGTCCTGTGCCACCCCTGAGGATGCGACCACCTGAGTCAGAAAGGAAGATTTTCCATGCTTAACACAGCTTCACCTTGTGAATTTCCTTGCAGCCCGGGAAAAGGGGTTCCAGCATATCATTAATATGACTCAATTAAACCATGGATATGGATAAATCATGGATACACTGAAATAAATTTAGCCCTGTGAGGTTTGAATTAATCTTTCCACAGTGTTAGAAATACATCAAACCTTTGCGCTCATGCAGGATGAAAGAGCGATGTATGGATTGCCATAATTGCATATTTTATATGTGTGCATATGCATGCATGTATTTGTGAGTGTGTGTTTAAAAGTTAAAGGACAAATAAAGATTAGATAGATAAATTTAGTGTTTGAATGATTATTTTTTTGAACACCCACGACACCACCGCTGGGAGGGAATAAAGGAGGCGTTTACCGCGTGGAAACCATGGCTGGCTGCGACTCTTCGGTCGGGTGTATGCGTCGGTATACGGGCAGATTGTTTGAGCGTGCGCGGCTCGTTTGGAGAATCAGGTTATGTAAGCGGGCGTCTGGTTTCTCCGGGACAGAGAGAGACCTCTCTTTCTTAGATGTAAAACTACAGGAAACCCTCCCGAAACCGGCGGTGCTTTTCACTGTCTATGTGTTTTAGTTTTAATTCGTACGGCATGTGAAAGAATTCACATGAGTGTCTGTGCTAGAGTGGTGTGAGTGGGTGAGTTAAGGGTTTGTGCAGTTCTGAGACTGGTTAATGAGTAAAATTATTGTTTTTTCCCTCTCTACCCTTCCTCACATTGAAAGAACAACGTACAGCGGCTTCAAAAGTCACACAAATGTAAACTGTAGCCTATATCGCACAGCTTTTTTCCGCATATAGGCGCGTACAATAGGCTACACTGTAAAAAATATTCCGTAAAATTTACGGTAAAAAACCGGCAGCTGTGGTTGCCGGAATTTTACCGTAAAAAATACGGTAGCAACGTTTTAGGTTTTAACTTTGGGAATGTCAATTTATGGTTATTCACTGTAAATTATACCGTCTTTTTCACTTCCAAAAATGGTATACTACCGTAAAATTAATGTCCAATACAGTTTTTCACCGTATATAGTAGGGGAATTTACCGTTAACCATTTAACAGGTTTTTACTGTAGCATTTTTACAGTCTTTTACCGTTAAATTCACGGTCATTTTTTACAGTGTACACTCACTGTAAAACGATAGCCTATACAGCAAGTCTCAACTGTCTGATTTTATTATTTAGTCTCAAAATGTGACTTATTACCACCTAGCTCTTTATATAAAGTTGGTCGGATACATAGCCTATGTATGTCCAACTTTATGACATAAGGCGATATAGATAGCCTACTGCATATATATATGTCTCCACCGCTTTCCAGCGCTGCGCTCGTTGACTTCTAGTCTTCCGTTTGTATTTCCACAGCATGAAGGTAAAGACCTACGAATATATGAATGAGCCGCTCGTTTTACAATCTTCCCGGTCTACTGACATTTGTTATTATGACATCCACTTCGAACATTACAATGCGCATGATAACTTCTGTTAAAACTACAATGAGTAAATCCACTTCACCAGCTAATTAGCAACAGTGATGCTAGAGCTACACAAATAATTACGCCCAAATAATTTTGTTCAAAGACAAAATTCTAAAGATGGCTGTGTGCTTGTTTCTCTATTACTATATTACAAACATTAACATTATGATTTTCTGTAAATCTGCTATTATCTGGTGCTTAATAGCCTACCAATTCATGTGGTGCATAATTTGAAGAAATACATCTAAATTGTGATATAAATTACTTCTAAATTATGATGTAATTTTTTATAACATTATAAGTGGAGACAGTAAAAGCGTCTCAAAAAAAAAAAAGCTATCAGCTAGGAGATTTCAGCAGAGCGCCTGGTGTTTTCAGCTGGCTAAAACGCTTTGGGGCACACACGGCCTTGTGGTGTGTGCACACCAAAAGCGAAGCATCGCGTTACTCGCTTTAGATTACTCTTGGGAAATTTTTCGCGTCACTTGTCCAATTAAAAACATCATAACGCTCTCCTCCATTTTCTGATACAACCAGTCGTCTCAAACCGGATGTATCAATAAGCTCTTCACTGATTGGCTTGCGCGACAACGCATCATGCAAATTTCCCACTCGAGATGACATTTTTCAACTTGTGTGAAAGACTGAGGCGAATATCACGTGGGAATCGCATCGCCCAAGTCACATCATTTACATTGCCCTGTGCAAATTTGTATCTATTTGCATGTTATCTACTCGCCCAAATAATTAAATTCGCTTTTGGTGTGCACACACCATAAGTGTTTTATAATTTTATCATCAGCTAGACAAATTGTTCCGAAAGTGACTCCAACGATATCGATCTTCTGTGTCGTTATCATTCTAGTTGTGGTGTGGACTTTGCTATGGATCATAGTCGACATTTTTAATGTTTGACATGAATGAAAAAAAGGCTGCAAGGGTTAAAATTACAGTGCGTCCAATGGTTTATGTGATGGTTTATTTAACAACATACCGATTTGTTCAGCTGACGAAACGTCTTTAAGAAAAAAATTAATTCAGTTGAGAAACTCCATAAAACAGTTTTGAAAATTACATGCAGCACTTTTGTACAGTGCGGGCCATTGTAAAAACGGCAAGTTTTGTTTTCATATGCGTTAAATTCAATAAGTTGTATATTAAAAACAAAAAAAACACACCGTTCATATCTTTATCATTGTAATTTTTCTTCCTTGATGTCAGGTGAAGATAGTTGTGAGAAAATCTCACATAATTTGTTAATCTGCTGATATTGATATTTTGCATTTAACAAGACATTTTAAGTGTGACTTTCTTGTCCAAATACATTGAGGTCACTGCATCTCAAAGCTTCATCCTGATCATGTCTTCATGCATCACCGGTTCATCAAAACATGTCCACTGATCTGTCATGAGTTTGCATTGCTCCCTGCTGACATGTTGTCTCCATTATCAGGTTTAACTATCTTACATCAATCTTTTATGTTACATCAATCTCTCTGTGACGCTCCACTGATTTTGATGTTACCATCACACAAGTCAGCACAAGCGTACAATTGAATTCACTAAAGAATGATGTAAGGAAACTTTGCAAAGATATTTAGGACAGTTCAGTCACGTCTAAATGACAAATGTCTGTCGTCATCCTCATTGTAATGATCCATCAACACGGCTGGGATCCATTTGCGGTTTTATTTTAAACTTAATCAAACAAGCAGAGGTCAAGACACAGATAAGGCAGTATCGTAGGGCAGACAGAATGGTGATCATAGACAGACCTGAGATCGGGGCAGGCAGATATCGTTCAGAAACTGAGACAGTCTTAGGTCAGGGCAGGCGGCAATCCAAATGTAGATAGTCCAGTATCCAGAGCACAAGTCCAAGGGGCAGGCAGCAAATCAACAAGAGACAAAGGCAGGCAGAGGTAATAACAGAAGGCAGTCCAATGTAACCAGAATAACGCTCAGAGATGTTCACCAAGGCAAAACAAGACTTCACAGAGAATCTGAGTGAAAGAGCTCATTAAATAGAAGTCACATCATTTACATTGCCCTGTGCAAATTTGTATCTATTTGCATGTTATCTACTCGCCCAAATAATTAAATTCGCTTTTGGTGTGCACACACCATAAGTGTTTTATAATTTTATCATCAGCTAGACAAATTGTTCCGAAAGTGACTCCAACGATATCGATCTTCTGTGTCGTTATCATTCTAGTTGTGGTGTGGACTTTGCTATGGATCATAGTCGACATTTTTAATGTTTGACATGAATGAAAAAAAGGCTGCAAGGGTTAAAATTACAGTGCGTCCAATGGTTTATGTGATGGTTTATTTAACAACATACCGATTTGTTCAGCTGACGAAACGTCTTTAAGAAAAAAATTAATTCAGTTGAGAAACTCCATAAAACAGTTTTGAAAATTACATGCAGCACTTTTGTACAGTGCGGGCCATTGTAAAAACGGCAAGTTTTGTTTTCATATGCGTTAAATTCAATAAGTTGTATATTAAAAACAAAAAAAACACACCGTTCATATCTTTATCATTGTAATTTTTCTTCCTTGATGTCAGGTGAAGATAGTTGTGAGAAAATCTCACATAATTTGTTAATCTGCTGATATTGATATTTTGCATTTAACAAGACATTTTAAGTGTGACTTTCTTGTCCAAATACATTGAGGTCACTGCATCTCAAAGCTTCATCCTGATCATGTCTTCATGCATCACCGGTTCATCAAAACATGTCCACTGATCTGTCATGAGTTTGCATTGCTCCCTGCTGACATGTTGTCTCCATTATCAGGTTTAACTATCTTACATCAATCTTTTATGTTACATCAATCTCTCTGTGACGCTCCACTGATTTTGATGTTACCATCACACAAGTCAGCACAAGCGTACAATTGAATTCACTAAAGAATGATGTAAGGAAACTTTGCAAAGATATTTAGGACAGTTCAGTCACGTCTAAATGACAAATGTCTGTCGTCATCCTCATTGTAATGATCCATCAACACGGCTGGGATCCATTTGCGGTTTTATTTTAAACTTAATCAAACAAGCAGAGGTCAAGACACAGATAAGGCAGTATCGTAGGGCAGACAGAATGGTGATCATAGACAGACCTGAGATCGGGGCAGGCAGATATCGTTCAGAAACTGAGACAGTCTTAGGTCAGGGCAGGCGGCAATCCAAATGTAGATAGTCCAGTATCCAGAGCACAAGTCCAAGGGGCAGGCAGCAAATCAACAAGAGACAAAGGCAGGCAGAGGTAATAACAGAAGGCAGTCCAATGTAACCAGAATAACGCTCAGAGATGTTCACCAAGGCAAAACAAGACTTCACAGAGAATCTGAGTGAAAGAGCTCATTAAATAGTCTAACGTAATGGGGAACAGGTGTGGGAGAATGATCAGTGACAGGTACAGGGCTGATGGGAAATGTAGTGCGGGAAGGAAACTAGTACTCTGGTGATGGAGCCCTCAGGTGGCCCGAAGAGAGAGTACCAGAAGCGCTCTCCGTAACACTCATATTATGTGTTTTTACTTCTGTTTACACTGATTCTGTTTATCTCTATTTATATACAGTCAGTCCAAGCATCTGTGTGCTCAGTAAGGCTGAGCTGGAGCTGATCTGAAGTCAGTTCATTCCTTCAGTTCTCTTCCCGCCTATCTGCCAGCCTCTCCGTTAATCAGGGGATGAGACAGATTGAGAGGGCAAGAGAAAGGTGGAGAGAAAGAACAAAAACAAATATTACAAAGTTTAAAAGAACAGAAAAGAAGGAACAAGAAAGTGAAAATTGTGGTTTGCAGGGAAGGGAACGAGAAAGGCAAAGTAATACTTAAAACTTTTTTTTAAAACTTAAAAAAAAAGATATGTCTGAATGATACTAAAATAACACCAACATAAAATCTAGGACATGAAGCAAAACCACTTGAGAAGCATATAGATACAAACCTGCACTTTCTCTGACAGTAGGATAAAAAAAGCTGAAAGAACTACAGTAAAAGCTTGCTCTCGAGACAAAGACAAAGAGACTGAGGTGTGCATACTAAAACTGACCTGTCACCTGCCTGAACAAAAAAGGTCTTGCAGAGGAACAAGGAGCAGAACGCTTTGGGACACCCATCCAGGCATGGAAATGCAGCTATTGAGCTGTTTCAGAGCTCAGGGCTGGATTTATCTCCTTAATAAAACAGCCCTTCACACGAGGCATCGCTGCTTTGTTCTTCTCCTAAATACCCCTCTCACCTTCCTCTTCAACAGGCTTTTGTTTGATTTCCCTGTTTTTCTGCCAAAAGCATTTGCAGAGAAGCTTAAAGACTCTCTTAAAGAAGATGAGGGAGAGACAGAATGAAAAACACTCCACACTCACGCTTCAAAAGTAACTTTTAAATCTTAAGAGACAAACAAACAGGAGCAGATCTGCGCTCACACACACACCTGCTGCATCTCTTCATATCTCATCTCACTTCATCTCCATCATTCTTCCTAATGACAGCACTGTGTGCGTGTGTGCGTTTGCAAGGTCAAATCAATGTGTGATTAATTTCATCAGCTACCTTATGCTCCAAAGGAATTCTGGGACACGGCTGGCCGCTCATCCATACGGCCCCTATCAAATCAAAAAGTAATAACATCACCCTGCTTTCAAAAAATGTATTCAATACATTTCAAGCATGGACATTTATTTAGGTTTATATATTTGTGCTTTTAAAGAAAATATTAGGATTTTGTTAATATTACAAGGCCACAATGAAATTTTTTTTTTTTTTACTGTTCACTGTAGTGTATTATTAGATTGTAAATAATAGATCACATGATCCTTCAGAAATCGCTCTAATATGCTTATTTGCTACTCAAGAAACATTTATTATTATAATTTTGAAAGTATATATATATATTTTTTCAGGATTAATAGTCAATATACCAGTATAATAAACGTATATAACATTAATATACCAACCTATATATTTTTTAATTGATTTACAAATGTATTTTATTTTTACAAATGAATTTGTGATTCACATTACCTTATATAAGTTAATTATACATAAAACACACAATATATATATATATATATATATATAGCTATTCTGAGTTTTTAATTTTTATATTTTCCATTTGTATTATATATATTTTTTAAGTTTCAGTAATTTTATTGTGTTTTGTCATTTTTATTTTATTTTATTCAACATTTTTATTTTTTTTTATAATGTTTTAGTTATTATAGTACATCAAATTAAACAAAATTTAAATGAGAAATGTTGCTTTGGTAATTAGATGACAGTTTTTTTAATTAAATATTTTTCATTTTAATTTACTTTTTACATTTATTTTTTAATTTAATTAAATTTTATTTCATTAAAAGTTTATTTTATTTCAAGAATTTTTTTTATTTTTTTTAATGGTTTTAGTTTTAGTTTGAGCTAACTAAAATAACCCTGTCAATTGGGTTGGTATATAACATTATAGAAGTCAGTTATAAGTTATTTATATATATACAGTCATGAACAGTAAAATAGACTACAATATTCTTATCAGTTTCATTTCCCGATTACTTTGATTTCCTCGCTTCGCAAGTGTTGCCGTTGTAAAATGTAAGTGAATATCTGGCAACCACAGGTGCTGTTTTTTATCAGGACTTTCTTACAGCAGTAGGGCAGGACCCAACAGCTCAATCCGATCGAACAGAGCCTGATGACCAAAACCTGAACTCAGCAGACCATTAATCTGCAGCCAGATGCAACAAACCCCTTCATTTAAGAAAAGCATTAGTGATCATAACGCCAATCATTAAGGATTATCTTTATTTAATTGTTTGTCACACCTGAGCCTTGCGATTTAAACCCTTCATGAAGCTCAAAATCTCCTGCAACCAAACAGCAGCGAGTTCTTCGACAGCCAGTGACATAAACGACAAAAACACACGCAATTACTGCAGCAAACCGAGGAGATGGAGATAGATTAGATGGAGAAGACAACCTGCAAACTCTGACACGGTGTCACGCCACAACACATCTCCACACACACATTAGCAAACGTGTCCTCATCTGCCTTGTGTGCTCGATTAGATCCAACTCATGAATATCTCAGCAGAGGTAATGAATAATACTGTCAAGTGCCCAAACTACAACTACGCTTGTTGCATTTTTAAATACATTCGAGTGAGGACACATGATCTAAATAGACAGCAAGGAGGAAAATGCAGATGTTATTGTACAAACCAAACAGACTGCAGAAGGACAGAGAGGAAGATGCTAGTTCATAAAAAAAACAAAAACAATTATGCATTACATGTAACAGAACAGTGAACATATAAATAGGCGGCGATTTTACAATCACCAGTTGTTCCCCAAGGGCCCTGTATCCATTTCTTCTCAGGCAAACGCAGAAGGGCTGAAAGTATCCTGAAAGCACACAGTGTACGTTGTATTTATAACTTTTAGCCTGCCCATCTGCAATACTTCGTAAAAAGTTCCCGGTTGTATGTGAGAACAACATTCAGCAGCTGTTTTCATGGCATTCGTGATTTAAACTGTACGTGAATTGGCTTTTGAGGTGTTTATCTGATTTTTGCATGCAAATATGATACTAATATGCAGTACTTTCCAGATGTTGCATTCTTGGCAATATGTAAGTGCTTACTAGGTGGCAGTACTGTAAGTTTAAAATGTTAATTCTACAAAAGACTTTCAAGAGCTTTTTCAACACTGCTTTTAAACTTTAAAAAGTTCCAAAAAAACACCACAAAATAATCATAAAAATGGTCCATACGACTCATGCTCTATATTTCAAGATAGCTTTGTGTGAAGAGCAGACCAAAATGTGTTTTTGCTAACAAACCCTTCAGTCTTAAAAAAAAAAATATATAAAAAAAAAAAAAAAAAGTTCACCCAGAAATTAAAATTTACTCGCCCTCAGGCCGTCCGAGATGTAGATGAGTTTGTTTCTTCATCTAAACAGATTTAGAAAAATGTAGCATTTCATCACTTGCTCAACTGCAGTGAATGGGTGCCGTCAGAATGAGAGTCCAACCAACTGAAAAAAATATCACAGTAATCCACAAAATTAACATCTTTTGAAGCAAAAATCTGCATGTTTGTAAGAAACAAATCCATTATGAAGGCATTTTTTAAAACTCCAAACCGTTGCTTCCAGCTAAAACAGTCCTCTATACATAACATTGCTTTCTCCAGTGAAAGTCGTCACGTCTGAATCAGGAGAGAAATATGCACCGATCAAGCACCGTTTGCAAGCAAAACCAGTCTAAAACAGCTCTAAACAAATATGTGGGTGGATCTGATGTGAGAAAACAACAGGGGAAGGATGTTTTCACTGGAGGAAGCGTTATTATGGATTATTAACTCTTTGGCCAGAAATTATGGTATTAAAGTTTAAACCCCTTAATGATGAATTTGTTTCTTACAAACCGACAGGTTTTCACTTTACAGGACGTTAACTGATGGACTGGAGTGGTGTGGATTACTTGTGGACTATTGTGATGTATTTATCAGCTGTTTGGACTCTTATTCTGACGGCACCCATTCACTGCAGAGGATCAAGTGATCTAAAGCTAAATTTCTCCACATCTGTTCTGATGAAGAAACACACTCATCTACATCTTGGCTGTCCTGAGGGTGAGTACATTTTCATTACAGGGTGACCCATTCACTTACTAATTGATCATCGCTATTGCTTGTGAGCAAATTTGACCATCTGATGAACTATTTATCACTATTATTACATTTTCCATGAGTCTGCTTGCTTCATGACCCAACAATGCTTAATAAATCTCTGTTTTCTTAGCTGCTAATTTTGGAACAGAATCGAACCTCTCGTGTCATCAAACTAGAGCAGTAATCATGAAGTTTTGCACCGTTCTATGTCCACCATGTTTAATCGGGAGGTTTTCTCATTAGAAGATCGTGAGGTGAGCCACCGTTTAAAAGAGCACCAATTCTTCAGGTCTCAGAGAGGACATGTACATCAGTTCAGCTGAATAGGCCCTTAAAGTCAAAGGCAAAAAAAAAAGATTGAGGACAAGAAATCGAAGCACCCTGTCCACTCCAAAAGCCACAGCAGTGGAGAAGATAATGGGCCTCTAAAGCTTCTCAAAGTGAGAGTCTGATTACACTCCAACCACACACACTTACACAGACCTGATTAAATACCAAACTGCATACGTTCTCCTCGCTTCTGGAAAGACTCTGACGAGTTACTATCGATCCTGGGGCCTCATTTATAAAATGTTGGGTATAAACCGTCCTAAATTTGTTCTAAGATCATTTCTCAAAAGTGCGTAAGTGCGATTCAGAGAAAACAAAAACACTTTTCCAGATTTCACGTACTTCCAGATGTGACATTTATAAATCGCAAATGATCTTGAAATTGTGCGCAGCTGACTGGTGTCAGATCTCCGCCTTGTAAACGCCCCCTAATTAATATCATTAACATATAAAAGATCACACGCCAATATCCGAATTTCTGTGCTTGAGAATGACAAGCACAAAGAAAAAAAACTTTACTGAGTCTGAAATTGAGGTCCTGCTGGCAGAGATAGAGGTTCGTGCTAGGACACTTTTTATTTAATAATGTGTAATTATTCTGTGGGCAAACAATGTGTGTGTGGTTATATTTTTTTCTATTGACTATTATCAAAATTACTACTTCTAGAAACAACAGAAATAATAATAATAACAGTAGCAGTAGTAATTATAAAACAATTAGGTTTCCAAAGGAAAGAATAAACTATGAATTCAAGTAAAAATTTCAGTCATCTTATAAAAAGTGAGCCCTCCTACTTTTAAAATCACTTGGTATGACAACTAATAAACAGTTTAGTATCAGGAAATTCTTGCAAAACTTAAAAAAAATTTGATGTTTTATATCATAATAAAATAAATTATTACACGATTACGGTCTCCGGTCTGAAAAAACCTGCATGTGATTTGGCATTTGTTTATATTTACACAGTTTACTAATGCTGCTCAAATGTGCCATTAATGTACTGACACAAAAATATGTAGTGTAGCCTATTTTATATAAATATAACTGATGTAAATGACAAAAACAAAGTTTAAGGCTGATGTCTCTATTCATTTTCACAGAAGCAAAGCAGCAGATGTTATAAATAAAAACAGTTAACAATGTTATTGAATAGAATATATTAAAACCGTTATTGCACGACATAGGCCTATTCTTATAGCCTAGGCTACACAGACAAAACAGTCGGAGATGCGTTTATGCATTTTTTTTTCAATTTTACACATTAGTAGTAAATCAAGACTTCGCAAGTTATCTTGTAAAATAAAATAATAATACCGGTAATAAAAAAAAAACATGGAATAAACTGTGTACAGAAAGCGAGTAAAGAACTCTCGACATTAGGCTACTAAAAAGGTCAGTTTAATCTCGCAGAAACTCCCCTTGATAAAAACTCTGACTACACTGCACAATTAGTCTCTCACACTGCATCTCTGTTGTTTATGATGAATTCAGTGCTTGCACGTACACCGCTTTTATTATTATTGCAGCTTAGATTTTCAAATAGCTGCAGTACTCTGACTTTGCCACAAGGAAAAGTTCGTACGCCTGCTCAGACCCTGACGTGGCGGTAAGTACTTTTCCATGCCAAAGACCGTTTTTATAAATATGAATGTTGTCGTGGATTTTAGCGTACGCACACTCTAAGATCAAATCTGTGCGTACGCACATTTTATAAATGAGGCCCCTGAAGGGGAGTTATTGCGCTCGCCAGGTAAGTGTTCATCTTCAAAACAAGATTTGTTTAGTGCGTGTTCTAGTCAAAACATAAAAATTATTACACAACATATGACATTTGCAATGCTTTTAGGTGTTAAGACAACATGAAACAACATTTACCTTCCATAACAGGAAGCATTTCCATATTCAACTGGAAATAATGTAAGGCGAGATTTAATTTGATCAAATAGAATTTGACAAGATCATAAAAAGTGGAAACACTAGACTACTATATTATTAGCTAATATGGTAACACACTACAAGTTTCCATTTGTTAACATTAATTACGTTAGTTAACATGAACAATGAAACCTACTTCTAAAGCATTAATTAATATGAAATCTTTATTTAAATTTTAGATTGCAATCTAAATTTATTGTTAATTTCAATATTTACTAATACATTACAATCGAAAGTTGCATCTGTTAATATTATTTCAATGGACCTGAACTAACACAAACTAAACATTTAATATTTGTGTTTCATTAACTAATGTTAACAACGATTAATAAATGTAATGATAATTGTTAGTTAACTAACGTTAACTAATGGGACCTTATTGCAAAGTGTTACTGTTAAGTTCATTTTTAAGAATATTTTTTGGTAACACTTCACAGTAAGGCTCCACTTGTTAACATCAACTAACTATGAAAAATAATTCTAAAACATTTATTAATCTCAACTAATGCATTATTAAAATCAAAACTGGTACCTGTTAATATAATTTAATGGACCTGAGCTGACATGAACTAACAATGAACATTTAACTAATGATAACGAAGATGAGTTCATTTTGATTTCATGTTGCCTTTCAAAAAAATTACTTACGAACTTCGACGTGATAATGACTTTGATCAATATTTTTTTATTTTATTTTAGCATTGATAAAATAAAAAAACAACAACAAAACAAACTAAAAAAAAAGCAGGAGTGAAGAAAGCATGTTTACATGTATAACAAGCATGTTTTAATACTGTTTTACACAGTCAAAAGAACAATATGAATCAAAGGCGAAATTAAATCATTAATAAAAATCCATCAGGAGCAGAGTAATTCCCTTTTCTATAATATAAGCACAGTGAAATAGAAATAAAAACACAATTAAAAAAGATGGGCGGTGAAAAACAGCCGCAAAAAAGATGCGCACGTCTGTTAATAATGTCAGCAAAAGTACGCAAGTTTGTGTTTGTCCTTTTCGCCCACGCCAAATACTCGTAGGATGCACAAACCCTTCCATGATTGCAGTTCAATATCTACAAAATCTGCATTTGAACAACTTCCTTATATACACTGTACAACACTTAACGTCAAAATTACAGCTTTTACAAAAAACAATCCGCCCAATGGCATTGAAAATGACAGTGCAAGCTCTGAAATCAGCTCACGCCAAGCGTCTCAATCCTGTTCCCTTCAGGCCAAAACGCCTTTCCAATCCGAAGTTGGTCCACAGTATCATGCCTCTCTCTCTTTCTTTCTCCCTTGTTCTCATTTTGATTGATATTTTATTGATTTTCACTTTCTTTACATTTTCTTTCGCCTGCATCTTTTATTCAGTATTCTGTTTCAGGACTTGGCATTTCCCTCTTTCTGACTTGCCGTTATTGCTTCGCTCTCTCATTCCACTGCTTTCTCTGGTTTGGGTTCGGTTCAGAACCGAAGGAGTCTTTTTTTGGACTGCATGCTACAGGCATGTGTCATTCTTGCATTGTAAGTGCCTGTGAACACACAAACGTTAATGACGATCTTCTGCTTATGGCTTTCTGATATATAATCGTGATTTTTTTTCACAAGACAAAAAAGGGGAGACGCAAGTTACAGAAGAGAGTTGCCCACGTTCCATTAAAACGCTTGTCTAAAATGATCGGCTTGAAAAATAGTGCTATTCAGGATCCCACTAATGCTTCACACAAAAGACAACGCTGCTACCAATCCAGGGCCTTAAATGTGACATGACAGGATTATTTTAGACAGGGCCACTGTAAATCTGAACATATCTGTCTATCGTTTTAGTGCAAAAAAGTCAATGCATTAAAAAAAATAAAAATAGGTTAATACAATTTGGGAATATACAGAAGACTCGTGTGCTTTTTGACTGTTTATAGAAAACGGTTTCATATTCATGTCCACCTGTGCACACAGGCCGGGTCTGTTCCAAAACCTAATGAGCTGCCTTCTAAGGTGGCATCCAAACTAAAATGGACCCTCATAAGTGAGTGATTCGGAACAATCTACAAAGAAAGCAACTCAACTGCCCAGCTTGATGCAAAGCGCACCCCTGCTGAAACCAGCCGAAGGTGGCCAAGCTGGACTTTTTTGATTGTTTTAAAGGAGGTTTGGACATTTGGGAAACAGCAGCTAAACATACACTCTTAAAAATAAAGGTGCTTCAAAAGGTTCTTCAAGCGATGCCATAGAAGAACCATTTTTGGTTCCACAAAGAACCATTCAGTCATAGGTTTTTTAAAGAACCATCTCTTTCTTACCTTTTTATAATCTGAAGAACCTTATTTTGCCACAAAGAACCTTTTGTGAAACAGAAAGCTTCTTCAGATGTTAAAGGTTCTTTATGGAACCATTTAGACAAAAAGGTTCTTCTATGGCATCGTGAAGCACCTTTATTTTTAAGAGTGTATGCTTGCTAGGAGAACAGTTAAACCAGTTTAAACCAGCTAAGACCGGCAAACCCACTAAGGCTGGTTTAGCTGTATTTTTTTCTTCATGTGAGTCTCGAGTCACAATTGATATCAGCAGAGTTTGATGCCAACCACAAATAAAAATACGTGTCAATAGACACAAATATTGCGTAATTTTTAAATGATATTTAACAACTTTTATTGATATTTTCCAGTACTGAATGAAATATATTTATAGTCAACATGCTCAACTTGTCTATCATCTTGAATCAGTTTTTATTTATTTATTTTTTTACAAAGAATTCAGGGATGTATATGTCGAAGCTACCTTATTTACGCTGTATTTTTTTATTAATTTCTAATTTTAATTTAGGTTTGGTATTACTATTAGTCTATGGCTTATTTTCATTCTTTATTGTATGTAATAAGTTTTGTTTTTGCATAAATAATTTAAAAAGCACAAGTACAAAGGATTTTACTTTATAAAAATCCAAATAAAAATGTTTAAACAGAATTTAAACAAAACAAATGTATTTACTCAGTTTTTTTTTTACACTTCCAAGTTTTAATATAGATTTGGTATTACTATATTATTTATTTTCATTCTTTACTGTATGCAATAAGTTTTGTTTTTGCATAACAAATTTGTGTAGTTACAGTGTAATTACAAAAGATTTGACTGTGGAATTCCAAATAAAAACATTTAAACTCAGAATTTGAACAAAACTGTATGGTGTTGTATACATTATTTTTTTTTTCCATTTTAATTTTGGTTGGCTATTACTATTAGGATGTTGTTTTATTGTATTGTAAGTAATTGCAAGTTTTGTTTTTGCATTAATAATTAAAATTTTTTAATTCAAATGGATTTTATTTTGTGAAATACCAAATAAAAAAATATTTAAACTCACAATTTGTATCTTAGAAGGCAGCATAATATCATCTAGGTAGGCTCACTAGGTTTTAGAACAGATCCAGATTTCAACCACACAAAGGGGAGCACCAAACAAATCAGGAACTGGAAGGAACAATGAAATGCACCAGGTGATTTCTGAAAACACATCTACAGATCATTGGTCTTTGTTCGCTATGGCGCTTCTTGTTGCTTTAATTGCATGGGCCCCACCCATGACATCACTTCCAGACACTTCCTGTGCTTTTATATTTCAGCTGCTCATGCAGAGGGCAGCGCTAAGAGTCTGTCTGCGGCGTCAGCAGTCCTCAGACTGAATCTGCTGCATCTGACAGATGCAAGAGTTTAGTGTCTTTTATGTGGGAAAACACGTCCTGTGAACATCACTAACTGCGTCTGCAGTTACTGGTGGAATATCAGACCTCAGTCTGCTGTGTATGTGGGTGCATGTGCGCGTCCTCCAAACTATCCAAACTTCCTCCTGTCTCAGAGTCTTCGAACCCGCAGGGCGCGGAGGAAACGTCAGAGGCAGAGGAGGCATTGATGGACAGGCGCGCCTCCCTGCCTGTAAAAGTGCTAAACTCCTCCCCCGTAGAGCCGAGTGGCAGCTGATGCGGGGGCAGGTATTGGCTGGGGTGGAAGTGTGGGCGGGGCTTGCGGTCCCCGCTCAGAGTGCTCTCCCTAGACACGGGTTGATTGGCGGGTGAGGTGTCATATTCCTCGGTGGGAAGGGGCGGGGGCAGCTGGTCCTGGGACATAAACTCCTCCTCCTGAGGTGGTGAGTAGTCGCTGTCGATATCGAATCCACCAAGGTAATAGTCGGATTCTAAGGCCACGCCCACTTCGCCCGTCTCATAGGTGGGGACCTCCTCGATGTCAGGTAGGCGTATACTTGGCAGCCAATCGGAAGTGTCCCAGTGGTATGCTGGAGAAACAGGAAACAGGAAGTTAGTAAACATCGAGTGGGCAAACAACTAAGGGGATCCTTCGTTAGGTGCGTAATCATGTAGGGTTGCATGCTTGGTCATTCTGAAGGGAGGTTTAACAGGTTAGACATTGGCCCTGTCCCAAATGGTGCATTTGTTGAGACTGTAGAGCGTCCCATTCGCAGCCTAAGCTCATTGGAAAAAACGTGCCTCTAATTAAAGCTTTCCAAAACGGCAAAAAATGAATTATCTCTATGTATACATATAATTCACTGCTGTTTCCAGCTGAAATGAGCACTAGTGGCGGTAAAACACCAACAACTTTTTTTTTTTAAGTTAACACAAATTATGATTACATGTCAGATTACTGATTAATAAAGACTTGTATGACCTCGAAACACTTTTACCATAGTGGATGATTTGTAAACTACACAATAAAACCATTTTTTTGTGATGGTGTAAATATATAAAAAATTATTAAGAGTGTATTTTACAAGAAAATAGTATTTCAGTCTTTGCTCATTAAAATATTTTTGTGATTATGCAAACTTTGAGTATGCTAAAATGGCATGGTTGCTTCAGCAAATGCGTTTTATCTCATGTTTGGTTTTGTAAACACTGTCGGTTATGTTTATGCCACTTATAAGGATTTTTACATTTAACTAAAACCATAAAAAAGCTTTTTTTTTTTACTCTATATATAGAAATTTTGCCTTGGCAAATAAGGTTTATATATATATATATATATATATATATATATATAAATTCAGATTTTCTTTTAGTTTGAAATTAAATTATATGCTAATATAACTAAAACTGAAATAAAAATGAATAAACTAATAAAAATAAGCACAAAGCAAAATAAATAAAACTAAATCAAATGAAAACAGAAAATATAAAAGATAAAAACTAATGTTACTAAAATGTTAATAAAAACTATAATAGTATCTCAATGATACAAATATAAGCGGACATTTAATTTCCGAACTGCCTCAATTCATACAACAACCAACATACTGTAATTAAATATTACCACATTCAAGTTCATCTGTTTTGGATGAAATTAAACCGAGAACTGAACTGAAATTGAATTGATTTTAGTGTCACTCCCTGGATATTTCACTTTGAAAGTGTTTTGGAAACTGCAGGAAGCAACTAATATAATTTTTCAGAAATGTCGCCACAGGCACGTTTTTCAAATGAGTCTCGGGTGCCCATTTGTGATCCATTTGATTTTTTGGGGTATTTGGGACAGAAGCATTACACTGAACATCTCCACATGCAGGTCTTGCCGTAGTGAGTGGACATGCCTGCAAGGTGATCGAAGACGCAGCCAGGACAAGAGGTCAAGATTCAGAGGTCAGTGACGCATTGTTGACACATGCGAAACGCATTCATCAAAAAAAACGAGAGTGAGGACTGCATGCAGCGATGCATGAAAACACAGAAGCGCAGGGACGCACACGCACACAAACACACACACACTGTACACGGCCTAATCCTCGCTATCAGAAAACATCAATATCAAACAAAAGAAAAACACAAAGTCAGCAATGGAAGCACTGCGGGGGAAGAGACAGACGAGAAAGAGAGGAAAAGGGTGACGGAGGACTGCAGGTACTCTGATGTGTGTGTGTGTGTGTGTGTGTGTGTGTGTGTGTGTGTCGACAAAGAGCATTTCGCTGCTGGATGATGTGACATTTCCCAGAATGCAATAGCTCAGTTTGTCAGCAATACGGAAAGGGAGAGCGAGAGAGGGAGGAATAGACAGAGAACAAAGTCTGGAAAGGAAGGAGGGCAAGAACTCTGGGAGATTTAGCTGAACAAAGCAGGAGGAGAGAGAGAACGTGAATCACCTCTGTTGAAGTTTTGACCTTGATCCATAACGGACACTGGCCGGCAGAAATGAAGCAGGAAGACAGAGAAAGAGAAAGAGACAGATTTGTGGGTCAGCACCAAACCCATCCTAACCGCGTGTTTGTGTACAAACACCATATTCAAATGCACTATCATTGCATGTAGATATGTTTTTGAAATCGAACTTGACATTTATCTCAGTGAAAAACACTATCATTTGTATTTTCTGTGTGTTTCGTGATATACTGGTGCATCCGTTACACAAACGAAACATGTAAATTTAAAAAAAAAAAATTAAAGTTACATAGAAATATTAAAATAGCAACCTACAATGACAAAAGCACATACAATTACTAAAATAAACATGATTTCTTTTAGTTTAAATTACAAAAAATTAAATAAATATAAATTAAATCTACATAGAAATATAAAAAATAGCAACCTACAATGACAAAAGCACATACAATTACTAAAATAAACATGATTTCTTTTAGTTTAAATTACAAAAAATTAAATAAATATAAATTAAATCTACATAGAAATATAAAAAATAGCAACCTACAATGACAAAAGCACATACAATTACTAAAATAAACATGATTTCTTTTAGTTTAAATTACAAAAAATTAAATAAATATAAATTAAAGCTATAAAGAAATAATAAAGCAAAAAACAACAAAAGCACAAAACACAAAATTACTAAAACTAAAAAATAAAACATGGTTTATTTTTAGCGTGAATTACTAAAACTAAAAACTATAAAGCTAAATAGAAATATTTAAAAAAGCTGCTTAGGTGGTTTATTGTTATTATTAAATAAATTATTTTAGTTTTAAGTAGCAAAAACTGCAGTAACTAGTTTATTAGGGAAATTATGAATACCACGGCCAATATTTGTAAGGGATAAGAGAGAGTGAAAACAGAAAGAGAGAGAATGGTGCTGTAAAAAGGTGTACATTTCTTCCCAGCTTATTAAAGTGCTCATGTTTGATCTTCATCAGTTTGATTGACTGTGATTAAGCTCACGACTCAAATGTCATTTAAATGTGAACAAAGAAAAGTAAGTGAGAGTCTGTAGTCCATTACTAAGAAAATCAAGCGCACACACATTCAAAAAAATTTGATTTACATCTTTGTTCTACACGTTAGAACAAAACCTGGACTAAATATGAATATAGTATCAGTTTACAGATTATGTACCGTATATACACTAAAACATATGTAAAGCAATCCTTAACTAATACAACAGAAAAAAGACCTCAGACACAAAATATAAGCTAGTTAGCTGAAAATGGATTCGGAAATGGAACTGCATAAACCTAGCTTATGCATAAAAAATTGTTTATACTAAAAATAGTTTCATCAGCACTAGGTATATAATAGGTCATTGTGAGCTGGTTTTAAAGGTGCCATAAGTATTTTTGTCCACTTTAAAGCGGTGTTGTTACTGTGAACTAAAACTATAAGAAAATGTAAAAACTCATAAAAAAATAAGATAAAATAAAATAAATATTACATTAATTTAAAGTTTTTTAAATTATTTTTCCAAGTACTAAAATGACTAAAACATAGATTAAAGCTATATATATATATGTAAAAAAATATATAAAAACAACAAAAGCACATACAATTACAAAAAGTAAATTTAAAATCAATCAATAAATTAAGCGAATAAATAATTAAAATATTAATAAATACTATAACAGTATATAAATAATACTGCAAATTACACCTCAGGAAATGAGCAGTTGTATCATTGGCCGATACAAACTAATCTTTGTATCGGCCAATGAAACAACCAAACAACAAAAAAAACTCCATGAACCTTAAAGGGGTCTTATTATGCTTTTTCACTTTTTCAACTTTAGTTAGTCTGTAATGTTGCTGTTTGAGCATAAAAAAGATCTGCAAAGTTACAAAGCTCAAAGTTAAATTCAAAAGGAGATATTTTATTTAACAGAAATCACTTTTCAAAAACTACCCAATCACAACACACACTGGCCCAGCTAACCAATCACAACACACACTGGCCCAGCTAACCAATCACAACACACACTGGCCCAGCTAACCAATCACAACACACACTGGCCCAGCTAACCAATCACAACACACACTGGCCCAGCCAACCAATCACAACACACACTGGCCCAGCCAACCAATCACAACACACACTGGCCCAGCCAACCAATCACAACACACACTGGCCCAGCTAACCAATCACAACACACACTGGCCCAGCCAACCAATCACAACACACACTGGCCCAGCTAACCAATCACAGCACATTTCGTATTTCAGAAGGCGGGCCTTCATTTGATTCAGGAACTATTCGAGCCGTTCATGCCAGCCTGGGGAGAGAGGTGTTGTAATATAAAATATGTGAAAAATAATGTGGTTTTCGAACAACCTAGTATGAGAGCCTGTTCTAGTACACCCCCAAAACAAAATCAAGACTTTGTAAAAGAGCATAATAGGACCCCTTTAATAAATATACAACAGCACTCTGACAATATGAATTGGTTTAAAAAATATAGTAAGTAAATATAAACTAGTTTTGAGATGCAGAAGTTTGTGAAATTTATAACCTCTAAATCAAAGTGGAAAAGCTCAAACAAGCTCATCAGCCTACATTACTTCAGCATGTCTAGCTTTGAAGATACACTTGAAAAGCTTCTTTTTTTTAACAACTTCAAACGTGTGTGTTTGCAAGATGTGTGCTCTTCCGTTCTGGGTAATACATGATCTGGGGAAGTGTTTGTAGGTGTGTGTTCGTCAGCGAAAATAATTTGAGAAGGGACTCGTGTGTGTTTGCTGGATCATCTTGCTGACTGGGGTGACGTTTCTTCTCATGAGTAATGCTCACACACACACACACACACACACACACACACACACACACACACACACGTCTGGTCAGCTATCCTTGTGGGGACTCTCCATAGGTCGTAATGATTTTTCTACTGTACCGACAGTATATTCTATTGTCCCACACCAACCCTACACCTAAACCTACCCCTCACAGGAAACTTTCTGCATTTTTAGATTTTCAAAAAACTTCATTCTGTGTGATTTATTAGCTTGTTTACCCGTGAGGACCTCAACTTAGGTCCCCACCATGACACGAGTCCCTATGTGTATTTGTGTATTCAGGTTTAAGTCCCCACCAGAATAGAAAAACAGGTACACACACACAAACACACACACACACACACACACACACACACACACACACAGTATTTAATAACGTAAAGGTACTTTTGTAGTGTACTTAACTATAGTTTGGGGAAGAAATGAGAAGAACAAAGCTAAATCTGACAAAACCCTTTGAGAATGCACTCGACTGAAACCCCCCCCCACAATTCAGCAATAAAAATGATAAAAAATAAAATTATAATGACTGCAAACTAAAAGTTCCAAAAGTTTTCTTTTAAGGGACAGGGTTTGCAATCATACTAATCTTTATATTAAAAATAAATTTTTTTGGATGATTATAAAAAATGTAATTCTATACATAAAAAAATACATATTTATGTGAAATGGTGATAAAATTAAATTATCTTTACTTGAGGGCTTTTCATATCAAATATTGATATTCAATTAATCATGAATACTTCAAATGATTAATCTGCATACAATGTGATTAATTATTTAATTGAGTGCCAGCCCTAATTAAAGTCTATGGTCCACATATATACTTCTAAGTAAATATGTATGTGAGTAAACAACAAAAAAAGAGAGAAAGAAAGAGAGAGTGTGTTTCAGCTATGTTTATAAAGGTTAGTGCATGAGTCTTCAAGCACTTTTAAGGAAGATGCTTCAGAGTCCAGCGGTGAGAAAGAGTACCTTCATTCTCAATCGTGTCGACTGCATCATTGACCAGCCGAATTACCGTCACTATGGAAGCTTGGAAAGAGAAAGCAATGAAGACCAGTCAGAAACATTCACACGCACGTTCACACTCGCTCACACACACACACACACACACACACACGCACGCACAAGAACCAAACTGAGCCACAGACCAATCAAACAGAAGAATCAACTCCACAATATCCATAACACTGTTGGTCCACTGCAGAAGCTTCTGTGGCCTGATTGGCTGCGGATGAAATTAGATGTGACCAATGAAAGGCAAGCATGACATCATTCCAGCGAATCTGAGAAGAGATGGTGATGATGTGATCAGCACACACACACACATGCACGCACGCGCACACACACAAATCTTTTCACAAATTTATGAGATGAGTGTAAATTAAAGTCACTACAACGTTTTATATTAAATATATCAATTAAAGAATAATGGCAGAAGAAGACTGGTAGAGACAGTATTTTTTACTGATATTCACACTTTTCTACTTAACCAGCTAACTTTTTAATACAAGGTCATCCGATAAATGTCTTCTGGTGAGTTTCTAAAGCATAGCATCCTACAATACATGTGTGTTCAACAGGATTTAAAATGGTAATGTTTGCATAAATTATATATTTTAATTTAATTAACTATTTAAATAACAGTCATGCACGCCTAAGTGAGATGTTTCAATTATTTGTTACTATTTATTATTATTAAATGATATACATTTGAATTTTTTTAATAATAATAATTCTTAATTTATTTACATGTTTTTAATTTTCCTAGTATAATTATTTAGTGTGGCTAGCCCAAGATTTTAAGCAATAATTAAAATCAGTTTGTATGACTTTTTAAAATAACAGTCATGTATGTTTAAGTGAGATATGTTCATTATTTATTTATTTATTATTATTAATGACATTTTAGAATTTTTTTTATATCAATTATTATTATTATTATTAAAATATTAATGTACATATGTTCTAATGGTCAGTCTTATTTTTTATGATTATTTGATGTCATTAACAGATTTAAAGCAACAATTAAAGTATAATGAACAATTTGGCATATTGATTATTAGACAGTTAAATATAAACAAAAAAATCTTTATCTGTATCAGTAGTAATAATAATAATTATATATATATATATATATATATATATATATATATATATATATATATTAAAATCGGTAGACCTTTAAAAATGGGTATTTATTATTATAAATCATAACAGTGACTGTTGATTACAGAATTTGATTGTTTACATTCTGTCCTGTTGATAAAGCAATAAATCTAGCCTGAAAATACTTTTACCCATTATAAGGCAACAGGTCAGTGCAACAAAACTACAGTTCCCATGATTCTCTGCTGTAGATTTGAGGTTCATTCATGTCTCATAACTCAAACGTTTTGAGACAATTTACGAAGTGTAAGTTCGATACTAAGTTATTAAATGATGGTTAATAAATGAGCAAAAATTAAGAATCAATTGTAAACCTTGCTATATTATAGTTTGTGAAAAAGAGTATCAGGTCAGGGACTTGAAAGCAGCAACACACACACAAACACACACCTCTCACATCCATCTCATAATTCTTTTGTTATTGTTTTTTTTTTTACTAAATTTACAAATTGGCGATGAGGATGACTGCATGAAGAGTCCTGAAGAAAGATGCATGTTGTTTTATCCTTTCACGATGAGCAGGAGCAACAGTAAACACACACACTTACCGTTATCATCACAGGAATCAGACTGAAAGGAGCTCAGCGACTGGACCTCGGAGTTGCTGCCCTTGTTACTGCCAGAGAAACATGTGACTTCTTCCAGCAAATCCACTTTACCTGAATACAAAGATCAGGACATCAACCAATCACAGACTAACTTACAGTAAACACACACACACACACACGTTTTGTGAATCACAGCTGTGGGTGAATCTCCATGCCATTCTGTATCCGAGAAGTCCTCTCTCTGATGTTTGCCTTTTAATTTCTTTCTTTTCCCGAACATTTTTCCTTTGATCTTTCCTCTAATGGTGTCACGGAAACGGCTGCTTAGAACAGCTGCATATAACTGTCTCACTTCGTGTTTCACAGGTGGAGATTTTTAAGACCTAAGAGGGTTTGAACAGAGGACACCACAAACCACAAGAAAATGAAAAATGAAGTAATTATGGGCGGTAAAAAGCCTCGGAGGATTCAGATGAAGGAGAATTTAATACCAGAGTAAAAATGGCTTTTGCCATCAACTTCTCCACTAAACGGACCCCATATACATACTTCCATAACTGCTCTCCTCTCAGTATTTATTGATGTGAAGATTTATATCGAGTCTTAAGGGAAATGCTTTTTATTTGGACTTTTCCCATTGTTTTGACTCTCAAAAGCACTCCCGTGGGCCGCTCACGGATCGCCTGATGCATGCACACAAAAATGGCAACCAGTTACAATCTGGTTATTGGTTCTTGAGGAAATAAAGTCATGTTTAAGATCCCAGGCTGCTACAGTAGGCGCGTTTCCATTACCCTTCAAATTGCGCAAATTGAAATTGCGAATTGAAAATACGCCTAATGGAAACGCGTCAATTTCGCAAAAACGCCCATATATCGTAAAAAAGTTTTTACGCTGGCATGAGGTGGTTTTCAGGCAATGCGAAAAAGCAATAATTCGCAAAACTGCAATGGAAACGGCTTTTTCGCATTTACAGGTCACAGGTCAGGTTCTTCAATGTACTATAACCTCCAAGAAACACTTCATAAGTGGCCGCGCTCCAGTATAAGGGGCTTTCCCTAACATTAATGGTTAGACAATTTACACTGCACACGTCTGCGGTGCAGTGTGGCTCTGATACAGCCACTGAAGCTGATTACGGCCACTCTAGTCAATGCTTGTGCTTATTCCAGCCGAGCCACACACGTTTCTGAAGCGGCTCTCTGTGCTGCTTCTGTAAAGATACACGCATACGCCTCCTTTGAATAAATATAGCCAAAATCCCACCAAAATCTGTTGCCATGACTTATCGCGAGAGGCAAAAGGTTACGTTTTAGTCGCATAACATTGGTTAATGGAAAAGCAATACTTTTTTATCGACATTTATAAAATATCGCCAAGGTTTTGTGCAAATCTGTAATGGAAACACACCTAGTGAGAGTCAACGCAAAAGTTTGGGGTCAAAAAAATGAGTGTTTTTTTTTTTTTTTTAAGAAATTAATACTTTTATCTAGCTAGGACACATCCAATTGATGAAAAGTGAAAGAGAAAAGTGAAACAAAACATTTTGGAACAAACTATGGAAGCCTGTTTCTGCCATGTGAAATTATAATTAACATTTTATCTCAAAATTCTTGCAATTCTGAGTTTATATATCACAATTCTGGCTTTAGATCTCGCAGTTCTGGGTTTACTTCTCTGACCTGTAGAAAAAAAGTCAAGAATTGTGAAATATAAACTCGCAATTGTCTTTTTTTATTCAGTGGCAGAAACAGGGTTTCATACGAACCCTAAAAAAAAAATAAAAATGAGCGATGCAGAGAGGAGTTGCATGATTTTGCCTGGAGCGAGAAACGGTTTATTTTTTTTATAATCAGAGGGTCAGCATGTTCTGGCTGAGATCGCTCCCAAAGCACTCCATCACAACCACAATACACTTTAACATCTGCAACTGATGTCAGCAATAACTCACACACAATTTGAAATAGACTACTAATAGTGCGAATAAAAGAAGATGGAATTAGGGAAATATTAATTTGGAAATATAATGTCTAGTAAAAATTAATGACGGATGAATGAGCAATTTGAAATAAAAATAATAATTATAATCATTTTTCTTTGAATATTCTTAATTTGGGTTTTAAATTGATATATGCCAAGCACATATGCAACCTTACTATCATTTTTCAGCTATTAATATTAATCTAATTTAATATATGAAAATACAATTATATTTCTAAATATTTTTTAATGGAAAAAAGTTTGGGAAATATATTACTGGAAAAATTTATTAAATATGCAAAATGTTTAGTAAATATTAATAATAAACAAATGAGCAATTTAAAATGAAAACAACAACAATAATAAATAGATTTTTTCTTCATTTGGGGTTCTTTTTTTAAACGGATAAAAAAACCCCTGCAAAATTAAGAGTTTGTTTATACATGCAATATTACTATTGTATTTATCATTTCTGCTATTTATATTACAATCATATATGGCATTAATATTATATTGGTAAATATGTTTTATTTTTTATAACATAACAATAGAATTTGTGAAATAGTACTACAGAGAAAACGATCAAATATACCAAATAAAATTAATTAATGATTTGATGTTGATTATTTGATGTGAATGATGTTGACATTATTATTTTTTTCAAAGTAAAAGTTGGAATATACATGCACAGTTACTATTGTTCGTCTACTATTAATATTACATTCACATAATATATTCAAATTTATATTTATAATAAATGTGTGGAGCAGTAACTGGGTGGAAAATCTGCTATGGAGCGAAATCGGAGTGAGATTTCTTTAAGCTGTGCTCTAGCTGCAAATGGAAAACCTGGAGTGGATTCGGATCGGAGCGATTAAAGAACGCTGACTAATCATTGTCACTGCAATCCGTTCTCATATTCTAAAACGCACACAAACACAACAAAGATATTACAGATATATGTCTCACCCTCCTCTTCCCAGGGACTCTTCCGTAGGGAATCACAGTCAGACAGGCACGGCGAAACGGGCGGCAGATTTGGTGCCACGCTGCACACGACCACGCCCCTCCGGTTGGTCCCGCCCAGTATCCGCGGCGACTCAGATGGATGGAAAGTGCTCATTTCCGTCAGCTCCATGCCTCGGCCGTCACCTGGCCGCTTTTCCAGGGTTCCCCGAGTGTCTCCGGGAAAACACGGCGTGTATGCCATCGGCCTAACGGGGACCTGAGGAGGACACGAAAGACTTCCTTCCATGTACAAGCTGATTGGCTCTCCAATGGCGCAGCGTAGCGGTGGATAGTGCCCACCGTTGGCTTTGTGCAGCAGGGCAGCCGTAGCCGGATCCTGAATCATGGAAAGGTTATTCCGCGAATAGCTCTTCTGGAATACCTTCTTCCGGAAGGCGATGAATAGGAGGATGAGGGTGAGGATGAGGAAGAGCACGACGGCGATGCCGATAAGCTCCTCCTTCCCAACGTAGGCGTGGCCAGCCTGCATATCCGGAACAAGCACGGGACGAATGGAGCAAGCGCTGCCCACGAAACCCGGTGTGCAGTTACAGTAGAACGAGCCGAAAGTGTTGACGCACACGCCGCCGTTCTCGCACAGCTCACGTTCACACTCGTTCACGTCCTCTTCACAACTGCAGAGGAGAAATAAACACTCGCTGGTTACTGTGGCCCACTGGGTTTTTACTGCATCAGTTTAGTGTCCTTGGCCCGCTGTAAAATTTATTTTGACGCAGAAATGCATCAGTCTATAAAAAAACTGACATTGTGTCTGAAAGCAGGCATGATGGGATACGTTTACAGCCTAAAGTAATCCGTCTGTCTACAGTGAAAGTGAAAATGCTGGGCGACACCACACAATAACAGCCTATCAGAATAGATTTTTATTAGACATTTGGAGAAGGATTTTGGAGCTGTGAGATTTCATGGAAACCAAGCAAACTGTCACAGCTGGTTAGGAGGACAAAAATAAATAAATAAAAAAATCGACTTTTGTTTTCAGCCATTTTTGGGAGCTACTCACCATGTTTCAAAGAGTCATTAAAAACAATGTGAAATCAAATGCGACTTTTTTACTCTCATAACAAATATTGCTGGGCTTTTTCATAAAACTTTAATCAAAATGCAACTTTCACTGCTTTATAAACAAGTTTAGAGGCAACCAAGGCTACACAGATGAGAAAAAATATATTAATACAACAAAATTAAAATAACTGTGTATATTTTTTATATTTAATATATGATATAAATGATATATAATTATTATTAAAAAAAATTTTTTTAATAAAAATGTATATATATATATATATATATATATATATAGATAGATATTTTAGTATCATTGATATACTACAATAGTTTTTAGCATTTTATTTTTATATTTTCTGTTTTTACTTTAATGTTTTTGTTCGTCATTTTTATTATTTTTTTATAGGTCTATATAGTTTTTATTAATTTTTTTTATTTATAGTTTTTGTTTTTATTTATTTATTTGGCTATTTATTTATTATTTAATTTGTTTATTTATTATTAGTTTTTGTTTATTTAGTTGTAGTTATTTTAGTAAATAAGCTAAAATAACTGAAATAAAATAATAAATGGTTTAATTTAACTTTAATTTAACATTTTACGTAATATTTACTTTTCTAATATATATATATATAAAATTAAATAACACAATATAATATAATATAATATAATATACCACATAATGGATGATAAAATGTTTATTTCATGTTGTCTTCAATGTGCCCATATACGTCCTGTGAAGCAAGTGTGTGTGTGTTCGAAGTGTGACTAAAGACACACTGCAGGTGCATGAAAGGCCGTGTTTAAAGGGGTCATATTCAATTCATATTCAAGTTTTCCTTTCTCTTTGGAGTGTTACAAGCTGATTGTGCATAGATAAGTTGCAAAGACTAAAGTCTCAAACCCAAAGAGATATTCTTTATAAAAGTAACTTTATAAAAGACTCGTCCACTCCCTCCTAAAACGGCTCGTTTAAACACGCCCCCACATGTCTACGTCACGATGTGGGAAGATTTGCATAACACCGCCCAAATGTTCACGTGAAGAAAGAAGGTATAACTTTGATTCTCACTGTAGTATTGTTGACACCGCCGCCATGTTCTAGAGATGCTGTGTGCTTCGTTGTGAAAGCGAAACTACTTTGTTTGGTCTTCCAAAAGAGGACACGACTAGAAACCAGTGGTTAAGTTGTGTTTACAACACTGTTCCAGAACACTTCAACACAAATATTCAGATGTGTGCAGCGCATTTTATGGAGGCCGAGGACTGTTTCCTGGGAGAGTAGACTACAATGCCGGTGTTCCACGCTTTTCAGACCGATGAGCTTTGTAAAAATCGACGCGTTTCAGAAAGGCGGGGCATTAGAGGAGAAACAATAATGTACGGTATGTGGAAAATACCTTTTAACCTTAAACCGCATAAACACATTTCATTACACCAAATACACAAATGTTCTTTTTTAGCAACATCATATGACCCCTTTAAAGTGTTCTGATGTCTGTGTGTATTTGCCTCAGCAGTGCTAAAAGACCAAATAAAAGTGTCTGTGGTCTGTAACTACATTAGCATAAGCCAAGAGAGACTGCAGCAGTATAATCTCCTCCATGCACAGAGAGGCTTGAAACTATCTTTAAAAAAGACTAACGCTGCTCACATGCAGATAGATTGATGCCACCATCTTGTGGCCACAAATAGCGCTACAGTTCCCTTCAGCGAGGACAACTGAGAAATACATTACACCGACTGCATAAAAATGTACAAGGAGAACAAGTAAGTATGAATATGTATGCAAACATGGCAAACAAGTCAGTGCTAAGCCTGTGCCAGTTTTTCATGGTGTGCTGCCAACACAAACAGACTTGTGTACATGTTTTAGAATGGAACAGATGCTGGTTATTAAATTATGTTTGCAGCTCTTGACTTTGGAAAGTTTAAAGGGTTAGTTCACCCAAAAATGAAAATTCTGTCATTAATTACTCACCCTCATGTTGTTCGAAACCCGTAAAACCTTTGCTCATCTTCGGAACACAATTTAAGATATTTTTGATGAACTCTGAGGGCTCTCTGACCCTCCCATAGACGGCAAGGTAACTACCACGTTCAAGGTCCAGAGAAGTACCAAGTGGATCGACAGAGTAGTCCATGTGACATCAGTGGTTCAACTGTAAAGTTACAAAGCTACGAGAATACTTTTTTGCGCATAGAAAACAAAAATAACGACTTTATTTCACATTTTCGTCTCTACTGCATCACTTGTGGATACGCGTTCACGACAGCATCATGATGCGAGCGTGTGGCGCCGCTGACTTTTCTTTGTGCAAAAAAAGTATTCTCGTAGCTTCGTAACTTTACAGTTGAACCACTGATGTCACACGGACTACTTTGTCGATCATCTTGGTACTTTTCTGGACCTTGAACGTGGTAGTTACCTTGCTGTCTATGAGAGGGTCAGAGAGCCCTCAGATTTCATCAAAAATATCTTAAATTGTGTTCCGAAGATGAACGAAGGTCTTACGGGTTTGGAACAACACAAGGGTGAGTAATTAATGACAGAATTTTAATTTTTGGGTGAACTATCCCTTTAATTTCATCTATCTAATTGACTACACCTACATCCAAAACACACACAGCGTCATTGTGTACAGCTACACAAAAAAGAAAATCACACAATATTTGGATGCTTGTTTACTAACCTATATATATATATATTTGTGTGTGTGTAGAGAGAGAGAGAGAAAGAGAGAGAATATTGACCTGTTAATATATTAAATATTAAAATAATACAATAATATATAATAATATATTATTATTATATAATAAGATATAACATATAATAATAAATATTCTTATTATTTGTTATAGTTATTAAGGTTAAATTGAATAATTCTATATTAATATATGTTAAAATTATGAACATTATTATACATTTAAATAATACCTCCGGTATCATTATTTTGCTAATAACTTTACAATTTACAATAAATTATATTTAAAAATGTCTATGAGACATGTCTATGAGAGTGAGAGAGATAGAATATAGACTTGGTAATATATGAAACATAAAATATAATAATAATTATTATTAACAAGAAGCCCAAATTGAATAATTTTTAATTTATCTATGCTACAATTATTACAATTAATTACATCTGAATATACATAACCCTCTGCTATCATTATCTTGCTAAAAATATGACATTTTTTACAAATAATTTATATTTAAAAAATATTAAATATTACATTTATTAAAAATAAAAATACATTTATAAATATAAGTGCATATTCCCTCTATATATAAATTTTTTAGATGAATATAACAAATATATATTTATATTTATTGGTCATAAATATATTTTGTAATTTATAAGTAATACTATTAATATTTTTTTTCATATTTAAGTATAGAAATATATAAATTCTTTAAAACATCATGTGGGATGTTTTGGGATCAAAAACTGAACAGCTAAGACCAAAGTAGCTGAAATGCTGGTAAACTGACGTTGCGCCGGTGTATCCTCTCTTGCAGCTGCAGATGAAGGCGTTTCCGATGGGTTTACACACGCCGCCGTTCTGACACGGGTTTGGCATGCAGACGCTGATCTCCGTCTCACAGTGCCCTCCGGTGTACAGAGCGCTGCAAATGCACAAATAACCTGAGAGACACACAAGAGAGATGGGGCTTGTTCATGAATTGCAAAACAATCGTGCAGACACACGCTCGCTCACACGCCGGTGGGAAATCGCGTGGAAAATGTCAGTGAGTAAACAGTGCGCTGGCTTTATCAGGTCTCCCCACAAAAACAAACAAACAGATACGTCTGCCAGACACTCCTGCACAATCGACCTTTACAGAGAGGATGTGTACGGCACAACACCACAACTCCCACAACACACTGCTCCATTCATCAGAGCCAGTGAACGAGTGAAAGTCAGACAGAAGAGACGAGGAGAGAAGAGACAGGACGGTGTGAAATTAGAGAATAGACGAGACAAGAAGTAAAGAGATGATAATGAGATGACAAGAGAAAAAAAAAACAAGAAGAGACAAGGAGAGAAGATGAGACAAGGAAAACAAGATGAGATTTCGAATAGACGAGACAAGAAGAGACTAGAAAGGACATGAGATGAGAAGAGTAGAAAGTTGACATGAAGAGACAGAGAAGAGAATAGATGAAAACATGACGTGAGAAGAGACAGTATGATGTGAAGAAAAGAGATGACACAAGATGAGAAGAAATGCGAGAGAAAACACAAGGACCGAACAGAAGATGAGATGAGATGTACTGGAGAGCATGTGGAAAGCATGTGGATTTAATCATCATAATTGGTCATTTGGTCTCCATCAGACGCAGTAGATGTGAATTAGAGCTTCACTCGGCAGACAGAAGCGAGCCAAAACTGAGCAAAGCTTATTAACCAGAGTAATTACATCACAGAAGCAGATTAACTGGAGAGTAACTGAAGCGACCAGGAGGATTAATTATAACATTAAGATGAATCATGGCACAATCCTAAAAACAGACATTTCTGGAGAGTTAAGCAGGGTTTGGACACACACACACACACACACACACACACACTCTCTCACCTCCAGATGGCAGGCTAACGCAGGTGGCACCGTTTACACAGGGCTGAGCGGCACACGCATCCGGATAGAGAACGCATCCCAACTTGAGATCCGTCAGTCCCACCACCTCTGCATACGGGCTGCGCTTGTTCTGCAGCGGGAGTTCATTGTCGTTCAGAACCACAGAGTCCAAACAGCCCTGAAAGCCGTTGGTGACCCACGGACCCTTCCTTTCCGTCAAGCTACGGGCATCCGGGGGCGACACCTGCGCTCCGAAATAAATGGACAAATCTGCTCCCAGAGGTCGGTATTTAGTCGTGGCCAGTCGCCGTTCCACGTACATGTCATCTAGCGAAAGGCTGCTGTAGTTTCCTCGCAGCTCCAGGACCACGTGATGCCAGTTCCCGTCGTTGACCGGACGGCCGGAGATCCCGATGCTCCTGGGACTGTTGCCGCAATCCAACTGGAACCACAGCTTTCCCTCTTCGATCTATCAGTCAAATGCAGACGCGGTCTATGTTAAATGTGATGCATTAAAAAGATCACACTGTGAAAGAATGGCATGCAAAAACAAACATATAACGTGACCAGTGTAGCGCGATTCCCTAAACCTGAGATTCTCTCCTTTTGTGTCATTCAAACTCCTTTTTGCCTAAAATATTAAGGTACAACTTTTGGTCTCCCCCTGAGATTTTAAGCTAATATTTCTATAATTTAACAACAGATTTGCATGTTCATGGTACATTGATTGTATTTACTGTATATAAGTTATATATGAAAATTTTTCATTTTTATGATATAATAACACACAATCCCCTGCATTTCCTTCGCATACTCCAGTTTGGGAAACTCTGCCCTAAATGAATTACTCTTATGAGACATTTCTTTTAATGATTAGTTCAGGGCTCCAGACAAAAAAAAAAAAAAAAAACACTTAGGGAGCCATTGGCTCCTATAAGAAACAAAATTAGGCACCAAATTATTTTTTTAAGTGCAACAGAATAAACGTGTTTCATTTCTTTTTTTTCAACACCTTAACATTTCATACTGTTATGTATTTATGTCTCCCCTCCTTTTACAGCATCAGCATTTGAATCCATCTTGTAGATGTCCTGGGAACTAAATGTCTTTTCCAACTTCAGAACTATATACAGTCACAAAGAACTGTTTATTACACAGAATCTGTGCCAATATCACTGACCATAATTCTATCAGCATCACTTGGTCATTGAGTGTAGTTTGGGCTCCTCCTCAAAGCATCCTATAAATGTTGTCATGTGTCACAGCGATCACTCGTGCTACATTAAAGAGCGTCAAAACGGTATTAATTGTTTGAATTTCGTTATGAATCTGGCAGAATTTTAAAGCTGATACTTTGTTTATTAAAAGGTAACAGAGCACAAAGCTTATTGCGATTATTGGACGGCAAGTGCGCTACAAATAATATGAAGTTCACACATTAACAGAACACAGCATATAGACTAAAGATCTTGATAACAAGAAGCCATATCAGTATCGAGAATTATTATAAATGAGAATTGTTAACGATATTGTTAATGTCCACACAGCTGACAGCTTTACCTGTTGCAGTTTGCTCAAGTTATATATCATACACGCCTCCGTCATTTTCGATCTCTTTCTCTCTCAACTGGAGCTGATTTCAGCAGGTGTGCCGTCAGCGCATTGTCTCAGTTTATCACGTCAACATAACAAAAGATGTGATCGCAAAACAAGCAGGAAAAAAGGCATTACATGCTAATTTTTAAGTCATAACATGTACATTTATATAGTCGCCAGTGGCGATCTCAGCAGAAATATCACTCGCAAATTAATATTTTTTATTATTTTTAGGCGCAGTCTGGAGCCCTGTCTAAGTTCCAAAAGACTTGCTTTGAATCAGTCTAAAAAAATGATTCTGTATAATTTAAAGCATTAGCTGAGAGTTTAAATGTAAAAATATGTAAGCAAATTTAAATGTAAGAACATGTAAGCAAAACAACCACTATAACTACACCAAAACGAATCAGAATTGAATCAAATCAAATCGAGTTTGTGAATAGGAAGTGAATCAAATCAGGAAAAGTGCATCAATAACTTATCTTCAACTTTGTTTTTTTTGTTTTTTTTAACAAAAAGGCTCCAAAAACAATCGAAAGATCCAACACTCAAAATATTTGACACCAACAATCAAAATATTTATTAATATTATTGTTTTCAAAGTTTGTGGTAATTATTATTTTTTTTAAAGAAATTATTACTTTTATTCAGTAAGGATGCATTACTTTGATCAAAAAGTGACAGTAAAGACAGTTGTGAATAGGAAGTGAATCAAATCAGGAAAAGTGCATCAATAACTTATCTTCAACTTTGTTTTTTTTGTTTTTTTAACAAAAAGGCTCCAAAAACAATCGAAAGATCCAACACTCAAAATATTTGACACCAACAATCAAAATATTTATTAATATTATTGTTTTCAAAGTTTGTGGTAATTATTATTTTTTTTTAAGAAATTATTACTTTTATTCAGTAAGGATGCATTACTTTGATCAAAAAGTGACAGTAAAGACAGTAAAAAAGATGTTTATTTCAAATATATGCTGTTCTTTTGAACTTTCTATTCATCAAAGAACACTGAAAAAATCTATCTTGTTTTCAACATTGATATTAATAATAATAAATGTCTCTTGAGCAGCAAATCAGCATATTAGAATGATTTCTGAAGGATCATGTAACACTGAAGACTGGAGTAATGATGCTGAAAATACAACTTTGATCACAAGAAATAAATTACATTTTAGAATGTTCAAACAGAAAACAGTTTCATATTATTTCAGTTTTTTACTGTATATTATATCAAGTATATGCAGCCTTGGTGAGCTGAAAATACTTCCTTTTAAAAACATTTTTTTTACATATTAGAATGATTTCTGAAGGATCATGTAACACTGAAGACTGGAGTAATGATGCTGAAAATACAACTTTGATCACAAGAAATAAATTACATTTTAGAATGTTCAAACAGAAAACAGTTATTATAAATGATAATAATGTTTCATATTATTTCAGTTTTTTACTGTATATTATATCAAGTATATGCAGCCTTGGTGAGCTGAAAATACTTCTTTTAAAAACATTTTTTTTTAAATCTTGAAACTTTTGATTGGTAGTGTTCATACCTGTTAACCCCTCAAAAAGTTTTTTTTTAAGATCTCATAACTCTTTTCACTTGCTTTATAAATGTGTGTTTGTGTGTACCTTCAGCACACTACACGGATCTGCACGCGTGTACATAATGATTCCTGTGCTCTGCAGCGTTCTGATGCGGAGTGCTAACTTCATCTCTCCGCTTCTCTCTCCATCCGTCACTCTGTACTTGATATAACTGTTACCAGAGAAGCTCAGAGAGGTGTGTCCTGAACAACATACACACAAAACATCAGTCACTGAAAAGGAAACGGCTCTTATTGTAAGAAGGTGCCACATTAAATATCACTCTTAAAGAGCTTTCACACAGGGCTTATAAGATACCTGCACACTCTCCCAGTTTGCCCGGCGGACACTGGCACACGTACGGCCCCCTGCTGATGTCCGTTCCCACACACTGCATGTCACCGGGACATCTCATGTCCACACACACCTCCGACGCAGCAGAACAACTCCCGTCTGAGCGAAAGAGAGGGACAAATTACTATTGCAACACAAACAGGCTCTTTTTATAGTGGTGTACAGTTTCCTTGAATTATATGTGACCCTGGAGCACAAAACCAGTCTTAAGTCACTGGGTATATTTGTAGCAATAGCCAAAAATACATTGTATGGGTCAAAATGATCGAATTTTTCTTTTATGCCAAAAATCATTAGGATATTAAGTAAAGATCATGTTCCATGAAGATATTTTGTCAATGTTCTACTGTAAATATATTAAAACTTAATTTTTGATTAGTAATATGCATTGCTAAGAACTTCATGTGGACAACTTTAAAGGCGATTTTCTCAATATTTAGTTTTTTTTGCACCCTCAGATTCCAGATTTTCAAATAGTTGCATCTCGACTATACATCAATGGAAAGATTATTTATTCAGCTTTCAGATGATGTATAAATCTCAATTTTGAAAAATGGTCCCACATATGCGATAACATGGACCACAGACACTTTTCCTAATTTAAATGACAACTTTCTATTCCTGCTGTTTTTGAGCCCAAGGATGTGGCCCGTGTTCAAGAGAGTCATTTTGTAATTGCATGTTTAATATTAAGGGCTTTTCACATTGCGCTTCACCCTGGGTTAACATCTTTTAAAGATAGAGTTAAGACCACTTTTAACCTTGTGTTAAGGAACATTTGATAGAATGTAGTAATTTTGATAGAGGTCAAAACTGCTTTTGTATACAGTGAGAATCAACACCGTGCTACAATGATATGGTGAGTTATTTAGAAACCTTGTGACACCCTCATTAAATATTGATTCAAATTGTATTTATTTTTTTGTAATGGAAACGGTTTAATGGTTCAAACAGTCTAACAGCACCATGTAATTGATAAAGTAACACTTGTACCAGAGTGTACATGGCAACATTGCTACAGATTAATAGTATTTGTCCAACCAACAGGCCACAATCACTATTTTTTTGTCGAAACAATGTGTTTGCACATTTACATTTACAAAATTATACTAAATGTAGGACCTTTAAAAAATGGCCTTAGAATCATAAATTATGCCAAAATGTCTATTTATATGAATTTACATAAGTTATTGCTAAAAACACAATGACAAAAGGATGATCAATTATGAACAAGCTTGATCGGTTACATGGCTAGGTTATGCATATCAATGCAAACAAAATGTACATGTATCAACAGTATAACAAAGGTAAGAACAAATTTATGCATTTGCACCTTGAATATTTTGTGCAGGAACTTTTTCTAAACACATACATTTATGTTAATTTTATTTGTGTATTTAGTCACAACTGCAGCACAATTATCATTGAATGAGACTCAATATTATAACCCTAATAAATATGTAAACACGAAAAGAAAAATTCCAAGAATGCCACAGGATGACTTAAAATTACTTAAATTAATAAATAACTATTAATAAATTAAAATAATCTAACTTCAATATAAATTAAAAGTACAATCAAGACTGAAATATTCTGTTTCCCCCCCCTTCATAACATACTTGTTGAAACTTCAAGAATTACAAATTGAATTGTGGTTAATTAAATATCAATACTTACAGTTTCTATAAACAATTATATTAAAATAAACAAATTCTATTACTAAAATTCTATTAATTAAATCTATAAATAAATTCTATTAAAAAATGTTTGGTCATATTTACAGCACAAATACCATGAATAGCCTATATGCATGGATATTGTGTTCCTCTTTTGTCATTTTGAATAAAAGCATCTGCTAAACTGTGTTGGAAAACGGTGGCTTTTTAATCAAAAATGTTGAGAACCACTGGTTTAAAATCAACCATAGTCAAATAAAATTCAGACACAGACACACTCACCGCTGCACACGCATCGGGTGTTCCTGTGGAACTTGGGTGACACAAAGCTGGTTTTGGTGGAGCTGTACGTGAGCAGACTGTGCGAGTCCAGCGTGATGGTTTGTTCACACTGGGCCTCCCTGCAGTCCAGACCCGAGCAGTTCTTATCCAGCACCGCTGAGACTCTCAGAACCTGGTCCAGCTG
The DNA here is from genome assembly GCF_001515645.1 of Sinocyclocheilus grahami. Taxonomy (NCBI): domain Eukaryota; kingdom Metazoa; phylum Chordata; class Actinopteri; order Cypriniformes; family Cyprinidae; genus Sinocyclocheilus; species Sinocyclocheilus grahami. The sequence continues at coordinate 473,615 of NW_015506106.1, read as the reverse complement.
GCGGCGCGCAGAGCTCAGCTTCTGCGTCACCAACGCCGCCTTGTAGAACCCGCCTCCTTCCTCCGTCTCCACGGCAACCAGCAGGTCCAGCTGCCCTGTGGATTCCACCGGCTGCACACTGAGCACATGCAGAGCGTCGGGCCAGGGCGTCGCCATGACGCTGGACAGGACGCGTGTGACCGAGGGGAGGTGACGGGATACGAAGTCGTGAGGGGAGACGTGGTCGAAACGGATCGTCACGGCATCGTGGAGCATCTCGGCCGAGGCCTGCTCCACATGCACGCTCACGGGCACACTCACAGTGAAGCGGCCGTCTGTTACTGTAGCGTTGAGGCTGTAGCGGCCCGCGTCCAACCCGCTCAGAGCGATGATTCGACCGTCTCGAGGACTCACCTGCGAGACAAAAAGATGGACACGTCAAAAAACACACAATAAGACATCTAATAAGATTCACAAAATTTAGATTCAGCCTATGAAATCAAAATGAGAGTTTTGTTGTTTTTGACCATGTCTGATGGAGTAAAGTAAATAATAAAACAATATATTTTTTAGTAACAATTCACCAAAACTATATTTGATATATTATATATAATTTATTTTATTTAATATTTGTAAATTAGTATAAATTTATAATAAACATCTAATTTATAAATTATAATTTGTAAATATACATATCTGCAAATTTGTAATTAATATTAATTGTAAAATTAACCTTCTAAAAATGTAAATTAATTTAAAATTTAAGTAAAATTAATTACACTATAAGTCTGAACTTTGGATGTATGCAAATGAATTAATAGTTCTCATTGTATAAACATCTAAAAGTTTATGTTGAAAAGGTTGAAATTAGAGAAATAAAAATGGAATGAATTACGATTAAAACTATGATTTAAAAATGCGTGAACTTCAAAGGAGCTTATGACAGTTTTGATTTGAAAACATTTTTTGGTTTTGCATAATACCCATTTTCATTGTTTTAATTACTGTACTATCATTCAAAAATGCTTAAAAATAAAGAATGAGTAGTCATGCTCAGAACTTGATTGAAAACGTAATTCTATTTTAGACAAAACATTTTTTTTTATTATTTATTAATTTTTAATTAATAATTTATTTGAATTTCAAACTGTCTCAAAGTAAATAATTGTGTTATTACTTAAATAATAACTATATTAACTGAATGATAATAATAACTGAATGATAAAATGACTTAGTGGACTAACAAATGGACTCAATCTAAAACATGAGAATGACTGAAGAAAAAACTGTCAAAATATGAATGCGATGCGTGCACAAAGGAAATGGAAAGCATTGGATCACACACTCATATACCTTGAATAGGCTGCTCTGCTGGTGTGTGTGTCCGTAGGTGAGAATATCAAAAGCATCCTGGTCTGTGGCGTGGATCTGACCGATCACACCTCCTGGAAACTCGTCCTCCATGGTTACGATGTGCACGTGTAAAGGTGACGCCACTGGCTTGTGCATGCTCTCCTCTATCACACGCACCAACACGGTTGCCATCGACGACAGGGGCGGCCTGCCTGAATCACTGGCCTATGGGGTGAAACAGTGGACAGTGATTGGCTGAATCAAGCAGCCTTGATGAGCATAAGAGACTTTCAAACATACTTTTTACTAATTTTTGCCAAGAATTTCTCTTTACCTGTACATGAATGACATACTCTGTGCCTTCTGACCTACGAAACACCTGATTGGATGTCAACAGCCCCTCTCTATCCAGTTTAAACCACGCCCCCTCATTTCCTGATAGAATTCGGAAATGAAAAGGCAGGCCGTTGTGACTGGCGTCCTTATCGATGACGGACAGCTGTAGGACACTTGTTCCCAAAGGCTTGTTCTCCTGTTGATGAGTAAAGCTCACATTAAACTGCCGAAATGACTTGGACGTGATTGGCTGATTTACCTGCCACTCTTAATCTCACCTGTATAACTGCAGTGTGATTGGCTGGAGTGAAGGTGGGCGGGTTGTCGTTGACGTCAGAGATGTCGATGTTGACCTGAACGGTTGAGGACATCGCAGGCGTCCCGCTGTCAAGAGCTCTGACGGACAACGAGTAACCAGCCATCTACAGATACAGAGAGAGAGGTTTAAAACGTACAGAATAAGAGATGAAAAGAAAGTACAAAGTAAAGAGAGATGAACACACATCTATATATTCTCTTTCACTCTGACTGTGTCATAAATAGTTCACGACAGGCTGACAGATGATCTGAAGCTCCATACATACAGGCACACAATCTAGTTTTGTAACTTGCTGTCAGTTTCTCTTCTTTTTGCTATTTCTCATCTGCTTTTCTTCTCTCTTCACTGAAGGCACTGTATTTTAGACATTTGTGGCATTTTATTTAAATGTTAAACTCCACTTATAATGTTAAGCACTATTCAGAAGGGATTCGCTTTCTAAATGAATCATTTTTCTCTCTCTTTCTCTTTTTGCAGCTTAGTTACAATTAATGGACTTTATAGAGGATTTACACTGAAAGTTTTATTTCAAAAGAGCCTGGAAATGATCTGACCCCTTTTAACCATCTATAATTGAACACACTCAGGAAGCTGAAGACAACAATGACTTCATTAAGCTAATTGACTTGAGTACAAAGGAGAGTCTGCATGTAATCTAAAAATGCTTTGGCGCCATCTAGTGGTTGTAGTTCTATAGCATTAAAGGCAGGGTAAGCGATTTCTGGTAGCCAATGTTGATATTTGAAATCACCAAAACAAACACGCCCCTACCCCAAAAGGGTCTTGCCCCTATTTTGATAGCTCCGCCCCACATATACGTACGCAACCCAGGCAACGATTAGTTCTGTGAAACTAATGTTACACTGTGTCTACGGACGTGAGCGGTGCGGCACAACAAATCCCAGACAGAAAACTGCTGCCGGGTTCTATTTATGACGTGCTGACACACATTTCAAATGGTTTTCAACGGTCGTTTGATCGCGTCCAGTGTAGGCAGACTTTAGCGGTTGTAGACACGGTGTTACTCACCTATCAAGAAGAAACAAAGCAACCTCGGCGTCCGATCGCAGGCCTCCGATCCTTGAGTTCTCTCCAGCGCTGGAAAGCTGATCCGATATTTACACGGGTCCTACTTCTTGCCTTATCGGTCCGCAGACGTTTTCCTCTTTAGTTTTTTTTAATCTGCCATCTCTATCTTTCTGTCGCTCGGCTCGGCTAATGTCCGTCCCATGCACTGAA
>NW_015506106.1:457672-469764 GCF_001515645.1 Sinocyclocheilus grahami | reverse complement strand
CCAAAAGGGTCTTGCCCCTATTTTGATAGCTCCGCCCCACATATACGTACGCAACCCAGGCAACGATTAGTTCTGTGAAACTAATGTTACACTGTGTCTACGGACGTGAGCGGTGCGGCACAACAAATCCCAGACAGAAAACTGCTGCCGGGTTCTATTTATGACGTGCTGACACACATTTCAAATGGTTTTCAACGGTCGTTTGATCGCGTCCAGTGTAGGCAGACTTTAGCGGTTGTAGACACGATGTTACTCACCTATTGAGAAGAAACAAAGCAACCTCGGCGTCCGATCGCAGGCCTCCGCTCCTTGAGTTCTCTCCAGCGCTGGAAAGCCGATCCGATATTTACACGGGTCCTACTTCTTGCCTTATCGTTCCGCAGACGTTTTCCTCTTTTGTTTTTTATCCTCCATCTCTATCTTTCTGTTGCTCGACTCGGCTAATGTCTGTCCCATGCACTGAACGCTGTCTCCTCCACATCACGAGTAGACACGCCCCTTACTGCTGATTGGCTACAAGTTTGTTTTGCGATTCGGCCCGAATCAGTTTTCTAAAGTGTTTTTGGAAAATCACATACCCTGCCTTTAAGTCGCACTAGCCAAATCAAGCCAGATTTTTTATTTATTTATTTACTTTAAATAAAATGTTTAAAATAAACAGGGTGTAAAAAATACATTTGGTTTCAGTAATTTAGTTTTTTTAAAGAAATTATTACTTTTATTCAGCAAGGATACATTAAATTGATCAAACGTAACAGTAAAGACATTTATATTGTTACAAAAAATGTCCAATAAATGCTGTTTTTAACCTCCTATTTATATAAAAAAAAGGATCAAATAAGAAATAAAGACTGAAATAAGACTGCTGAAAATTCAGCTTTTTCAGAGGATTCATTTAAAATAAAACATTAAAATACAAAAGTGTTATTTTAAATTGTCATAACATTTCACATCACTGTTTTTACTGTATTTTTGATAATAATAAACTTCTAAGGGACTTAATTTAAAAAAAAAAGAAAAAAAGATCTTAACACCAAACTTTTGAATGAACTTTCTCTATAAAAATCTTCTAATAAAAAAACTTTCTAATAAAAATTTCTATTAGATCTTATAATTTTTTTTATATTCATATTACTATTTTCTAAAAATTAACTCACTTAATCAGTGATCAAAGCATCAAAGGTTTTTTTTTATTATCAGGTTTCACAGGTGTAATGCGTTAATCTTAATCTCATACACATGGAGAATATTTCATATTAAATGAAACACTATGACACAGTGTGTTATTAAAGGCTTTCCTGTGTAGATTTCTGCCGTAAAGGATTTGATTTCGTCTTTTCTTCATCTGTTCCCTGATCAGTGTCAATTAAAATAAAGTCTTTGTGGGGGTTTTGTCCTATTTAATGCCTTTATTTCTCTCTCACTCGGTTGTCATGGTAACAGTCGCTGTGGCGATGTCCCACGTTCCTCACCGTTTCTCGATCCAGCTGCTTGTTGACTTTGATCTGGCCTGTGATTGGCTCGATGAAGAACTGGTTCTCTCGGTCGCCGCTGACGATGGAATACAGGATGTCGCCGTTCGCTTGGCTGTCGACGTCTTCCGCAGTCACCTAGGCAACCACGACAAATCACCAAATTATAATGTGGATCTCAAAGACACAAAAAAAGGACTGATATGAATTTCATGACCGGTTACCTTGACTACGGTGTCTCCTATGTTAGCGTCCTCGCTGATGGACACGCTGTAGGCGTCGCGGCTGAACATGGGGGCGTTGTCATTGACGTCTGTCAGGTTGATGTTCACCATGGTAACAGCACTAAGGGGCGGAGTCCCGCCATCAGTTGCTTCCACTGTAAGGAAATAATCCTTGCAGGACTCAAAGTCTAGTGGTCGAGATACAGAGATGGCACCTGTACATGGCACAAGGATAAACATGGTACAACTCAGAGTCCATATTATATAAATAAAAATAACTTATAACAATACTTTTTATATTCTGCACTTATATCATAGGCACCTTCAAACATTTAATTTGATCATATTTGGCCATCATGTGAACTTTTGATAATTTTTGGCCATCATATGTGCATTCAAACATGTTTGGCCATTACAGGCACCAGTGTTGGGGGTAAGGCATTACAAGTAAAGTGAGTTACGTAATCAGATTACTTTTTTTCTAGTTACTAGTAATCTAACACATTACTTTTAAATTTACAATGAAATATCGGAGTTACTTTTCAAAATAAGTAACGCAATTAGTTACTTTTTTATGGAGTAACGCAATATTGTAATGCATTACTTTTAAAAGTAACTTTCCCCAACACTGGCAGGCACATTCAAATATTTAATTCAATCTTTTTGTTTGCCATTATAGGCACATGAATATTTGATTTGATACATTTTGTCCATCATAGGTGCTTCTAAACATTTCTGGAACATTACAGCATTATAAGGAATATTCGGTTACACTTTATATGTCCTGTCCTTGTTACAGTGTAATTAAACATTTAAGTACTGAGTAATATTAATTAACTACATGTACTTACTATATGGTTAGGGTTTGGCTTAGGGTTACTTGCATGTAATGTTTTAATATTTTTAAATTAAATTAAATTAAAATGTTTAATTTGGTATTTAAGCGTCTGAGTTCATTCTTTTAGGCCAGGGTTCCTCAAATCTTATCCTGGAGGTCCAATGCGCTGCAGAGTTTAGCTCCAACCCTGATCAAACTCACCTACCTGTGATTTTCTAATGATCCTGAAGACATTGATTAGCTTGCTCAGGTGTGTTTGATTAGGGTTAGAGCTAAACTCTGCGGGAAAGTGGATCTCGTGGGCCAGATTTGAGGATCCCTGTTTTAGGCCATAATAGGTGCAATCAAACATTTTTGGTCATTGTAGGCACTTTCAAATTCTCAGTCCAATCATTTTTCGCCATGTATGAACATCTGATTTGAACATTTTTGGACATCAGGTACATGCAAACATGTTTGGTCATTATAGGCACATTCAAACACTCAGTTTGATAATTTTTGGCCATTATATGCATGTATAAACATCGGATTTGACTGTTTTTTGGCCATAACTGACATAAATAACATAAATATTCAATTCAATCATTTTTGCCCATTATAGGCATGTATGAATGTCTGATTTAATTATTTTGGGCCGTCACAGGTGCATTCAAACATTTTTGGTCAGGTCTGAACTTTTATGAAAATTTAAAAAAGAAAAAAGAAAAAAACAAACAAACAACGTAATTATTCCAAATTGTGTGTATATTACATTATATATTTATCATCTCATTTGAACATTTCTGTATAGTGTACATAAAAATCTCATGTTATGTATCTCACCTGTGTTGATGTTAATGGTGAAATGGCCCTGTTGGTTTCCGGATCGGATGTTGTAGTAAATATCAGCGTTGGTGCCAATATCTTTACTCGCAGCGTAAACCTGTACCACTTCCGTACCCACTGCAACATCTTCAGGAAGCGTGGCCAGATAGTCCCTCCTCTCAAACACAGGCGGGTTGTCGTTAATGTCCAAAACTGTGATCGTTATGTTCGCAAGGGAAGAGAGGCGAACTGGAACGCCTTGATCTGACGCACGGACCGTTATACGATATGAGGACTGAACCTCGCGGTCCAGCAAACGCTCCAGAACAACAATCCCGGATGATTTATCAATGGAGAAGAACCCGTCAGCCGAATCAACAAGGGAATAGACCACTTTACGATTAACACCTGCAAAATAAAACACATGCAAAATCCATTCAGTTTTAACTGCATATAAGCTACATATTAGCAGTTCTAGGCTAGTTAACTATCTTTTAGCATCTACTACTAACTAAAATTGTAAATGGTTTATGCTGTCAAAACTCAAATGCATTAATATGACATGCTCGTACCCAGATCAGGGTCTATGGCTTGTATTCGGGTCAGCAGAGCTTTAGTGGCGGTGTTCTCGTAGACACTAGCGGTGTAATGGGGCATGTTAAACATCGGTGGACTGTCATTCACATCCAAGAGAACCACCACCACCTCAGCCTCACACCACAAACCGCCGCTGTCTGTCGCTCGGGCAACCAGAGAGTATCGTGCAACCTTTTCCCGGTCCAGCGCCGCGGCTGTCTTCAGCTCGCCTACAGAACGAAAAAGAGACTTGTAAGCAAACAACAAGGCTATAAACAGGACGTTTCTTCAAACCCGACTCACAAACCTGTGTGTGGATGTATGATGAAGTCTTCTGCCCCAGAACCGAACAGGGAGAACTGGATCTGTGCGTTTGCGCCCGCGTCAGCGTCTGTAGCTTTGACCCGGAGGATTTGCTTATTTATGGTGACATCTTCAGACACGGACACTGAGTACACGGCCTGCAGACACAAACACACTCATTACAGAGCTCAGATCAGCTCCGGGCTTCAAATTCAGGTTGACTTGTGCTGTAAAGAGTCAAGAGCTTTTCTTTGCTCATATATTTTCAGTGCCAAAAATGGAGAGCGGTTTTTTAACCACCGAGGTCTGCAGGACTAATAATCAATTAAGGAACTATTTTTGACCTTTGAAGGCACATTTGAACACTTGATTCGAACATTTCTGCCCATCGTAGGTACATTCAAACATTGAATTCAGTCATTATATGTTATTTTTGGCCATCATAAGTGCATGCAAATATTTTTTTGCCATTGAAGGCACATTCAAATGTTCAATTCAATAATTTCTGGCCACCATATATACATTTGAACACTTTCCGACCTCATACAGTATATGCATGCAAGCGATTTTGACCCATCACAAGTACAAACCCGATTCCAAAAAAGTTGGGACACTGTACAAATTGTGAATAAAAACAGAATGCAATGATGTGGAAGTTTCAAATTTCTATATTTTATTCAGAATACAACATAGATGACATATCAAATGTTTAAACTGAGAAAATGTATCACTTTAAGGGAAAAATAAGTTGATTTTAAATTTCATGGTATCAACACATCTCAAAAAAGTTGGGACAAGGCCATGTTTACCACTGTGTGGCATCCCCTCTTCTTTTTATAACAGTCTGCAAAGTCTGGGGACTGAGGAGACAAGTTGCTCAAGTTTAGGAATAGGAATGTTGTCCCATTCTTGCCTAATACAGGCTTCTAGTTGCTCAACTGTCTTAGGTCTTCTTTGTCGCATCTTCCTCTTTATGATGCGCCAAATGTTTTCTATGGGTGAAAGATCTGGACTGCAGGCTGGCCATTTCAGTACCCGGATCCTTCTACGCAGCCATGATGTTGTAATTGATGCAGTATGTAGTCTGGCATTGTCATGTTGGAAAATGCAAGGTCTTCCCTGAAAGAGACGACATCTGGATGGGAGCATATGTTGTTCTAAAACTTGGATATACCTTTCAGCATTGATGGTGCCCTTCCAGATGTGTAAGCTGCCCATGCCACACGCACTCATGCAACCCCATACCATCAGAGATGCAGGCTTCTGAACGGAGCGCTGATAACAACTTGGGTTGTCCTTGTCCTCTTTAGTCCGGATGACATGGCGTCCCAGTTTTCCAAAAAGAACTTCAAATTTTGATTCGTCTGACCACAGAACAGTTTTCCACTTTGCCACAGTCCATTTTAAATGAGCCTTGGCCCAGAGAAAACGCCTGCGCTTCTGGATCATGTTTAGATATGGCTTCTTTTTTGACCTATAGAGTTTTAGCCGGCAACGGCGAATGGCACGGTGGATTGTGTTCACCGACAATGTTTTCTGGAAGTATTCCTGAGCCCATGTTGTGATTTCCATTACAGTAGCATTCCTGTATGTGATGCAGTGCCGTCTAAGGGCCCGAAGATCACGGGCATCCAGTATGGTTTTCCGGCCTTGACCCTTACGCACAGAGATTGTTCCAGATTCTCTGAATCTTTGGATGATATTATGCACTGTAGATGATAACTTCAAACTCTTTGCAATTTTTCTCTGAGAAACTCCTTTCTGATATTGCTCCACTATTTTTCGCCGCAGCATTGGGGGAATTGGTGATCCTCTGCCCATCTTGACTTCTGAGAGACACTGCCACTCTGAGAGGCTCTTTTTATACCCAATCATGTTGCCAATTGACCTAATAAGTTGCAAATTGGTCCTCCAGCTGTTCCTTATATGTACATTTAACTTTTCCGGCCTCTTATTGCTACCTGTCCCAACTTTTTTGAAATGTGTAGCTCTCATGAAATCCAAAATGAGTCAATATTTGATATTCTATTGTGAATAAAATATAAGTTTATGAGATTTGTAAATTATTCCATTCCTTTTTTACTCACAATTTGTACAGTGTCCCAAGTTTTTTTGGAATTGGGTTTGTACATTCAAAAATTCGGCCTCTTATTGCTACCTGTCCCAACTTTTTTGGAATGTGTAGCTCTCATGAAATCCAAAATGAGCCAATATTTGGCATGACATTTCAAAATGTCTCACTTTCAACATTTGATATGTTATCTATATTATATTGTGAATAACATATAAGTTTATGAGATTTGTAAATTATTCCATTCCTTTTTTACTCACAATTTGTACAGTGTCCCAACTTTTTTTGGAATTGGGTTTGTACATTCAAAAATGTGGTAATTTTTTGCCATCAAATGTGCATTCAACATTTTTTGTCTATTTTAACATTCAATTCAATCCTTTTTAGCCATCATATGCACATATGAATATCTGATCTGACATTTTTTTTGTCCATTAAAGGTGCACGCAAACATTTTTGGCCATTGTAACCACATTCAAACATTAAATTCAATCATTTTAAATCATCATATGCACATCTGACATTTTTGGCCATCACTGGTACATTTTAAATATTAAATTTAATCATTTTGGGCCCTTAAAGGCATGGAAGAACATCTCATTTGAAAATGTTTGGCCATTGTAGGTACATTCAAACATTCAACTCAATAATTTTTGTCCATTATAGAAACATTTGAACTTCTGATTTGAACGTTTCTGTCCATCATTGGTACATTCAAACATTTCTGGTCATTACAACTACATTCACATATGTTCAATTCAATCATTTTTGGGCATCATATTGAACATCTGATTTGAACAATTCTGGCAATCATAGGTGCATCATAGGAACATTCCAACATTCAATTCAATCATTTGTGTCCATTACAGGCACGTATAAACATCTGATTGAATCATTTTGGCCCAGCATGGGTGCATTCAGACATTTTTGGCCATCGTGGGCACATTTGAACATCTGATTTGAACATTTTTGGACATTCAAATGCTTTTGGCCATCATAGGCACAGTCAAACTTTCAATGCAATCTTTTTTGGCCATCATAGGCATGTCTGAATGTTTGGACCATAATAGCGGTGTTTCAAGCCTTGATTTGAATGTTTTTGGGCACATCTGAATCTTCGGTTTTGCAATCAACATGTTGCAACGCAACCATTTTTGACCATTTTAGTTCAAATGCAACTATATCCAAAAACATTTAAACATCTCATTCATGTATAAACATTTCAAATTTAATTTCCCCAAAAATTATATACTTATAATACTCAAAAATGCTATCTAGCTAGACAGTTCACTAAGTTTTGTGACTCAATCCAAATGGCCCCTGATGGCCTGATTTTCAGTTTGACCTTATTTTAAAAAGGTCATGTTTTAAGCTCAAAGATCATTTCCCCTGCACTGCTTGGCTGCTGTAAGTGTACTCACCTGTTCCAAAAATATTCCTGGCTTTGGCTTGTAATCATTCATGTTTGAGATTTGAAACTGTCCAAAATGCACTAATTAGATTTTGAACCAACTGAAAAAACAGCAGGAGAGCCAATGACTTCTGCATGTTTCCCCGAATTAACTTTAGGGTTTTAACTCACCGGGTCACAGACGGGGCTGTTGTCATTGGTGTCAATGACCATGACCTCTACGGTTGCCGTGGAAACGTGGAGTCCGTCTGTCGCCGTGACATTGATGAGGTACCGTTCTTGTTCTTCGCGGTCTAACGGTCGTTTAACGTACAGCTTCCACTCTCCCTGAACCAACCCGAGAGCAAACACCCCGCCTCTGTTACCACCTACACACACACACACAAGAAATTACAGCAGACAGTTAGTTCTTTCAATAGTCTGTGACTATTTAAGTAACAATAAAATCCACACACGCTCACTTCAAGGATTATCTGCATGTCTTAATAACCAGCATTAGTCATCTCAGTGATGGCACGCTCATTAGTATGATACTAATCAGTTCTTTATATTCACATTTAAATTATCACCACTGCCATCAGTTAGGTCCTCATTACAGCCTTCCTGATTTATCAATCGGACGGCAGCCGTACCTGACTCATTAGGACAGGTCATCTTTTAAACCTCAAGCGGATAGAGGTGAAAAGAGAGAAGAAATGAGAACGAGAGGCTGAGCGAGAGTTAAATGGAAATGACTCTTTAATCAAAGCAGCCACGTTGACAAGCATCCAATTACTGTACACTCATAGTACAAACACACGCTGCCTTATTCATCTAAAAAAGAGTGTAATTTATCTCAGCTGGGGGCTGATAACACAAAGCAGCTTCTATCAGAGACGCGTCAACAAAGGCCTGGACGTCTTCCGACTCCATTTCTCTCATCCCACGCTCTCGCTCATTGGGTTGAGGGAGTATTCAGCATGGCTTTCTCATAACTGCATGCTTTTTCTGTGCTTTATAAGCGATAGCTTGAAACCTTACATTTGATTTTCTTGCACACTATTTTTTTTTTTTACTCATGCACAGTGGCCCAAGTTTTTGTCATACACAAAGTATTTGGACACTTAAAAATTTACCCTATTTGTCTGAAATAAAATGTTCACACAGGTGTCCTAGCACAGTAATCAAAGGTGTGGTTTATCACATTCAAAATCACATGATATTTGAAATTTTTCAGTGGCATAATGCAATATACAGTACCATAAAAGTTTGGGGTCAGTACGCTTCTTTTTAAAAAAAAAAAAGAAAGTAATATTTTCATTCAGCAAATATGCATTAAATTGATTAAAAGCGACAATAAACTTGAAATGTTATAAAATATTTCCATTTCAAATAAATGCTGTTCTTTTGAACTCTCTATTTATCCAAAAATAACAAAAATCAAAATTAAGCAACACTGTTTTTAACATTGATAATAATAGGAAAAGTTTCTCGAGCAGCAAATCAGCATGATTTCTGAAGGATCATGTGACACTGAAGACTGGAGTAATGATGCTGAAAATTCAGCTTTGCATCACAGAAATAAATTACACTTTAAAATATATTCAATTAGAAAACAGTTATTTTAAATTGTAATAATATTTTACAATATTACTGTTTTTACTGTATTTTTAATCAAATAAATGCAGCCTTGGTGAGCATAAGAGACTTCTTTCAAAAACCGATAATCATTTTAAATGTATAAAGATATCCTGAAGATACATCAAACTTTTGTTAATGTATGGATGCTTGGAAAAAAAATAGAACACAAAAGAGAAAAAGAAAAACGAACCAAAAAAACTAAAATATTGTGTTTGTGGTCAGAACGAATGTGAATAGAATTGTACTGAATTGCACGACACATTAAAATGCAAAAATATATAATACACTTACACTTACTGATGGTCACATAGCACTGGAAAATAAATTTGATTTGAATTTTATTTTAAATTGTTATAGTTGGTACAGTACTTCATCTGGTCACACACAGACCTTATAGCTTTGAAAATCAACTATATACACAAATACTGTACATAAAATATATCTCTCAAAGAGCAACTTTCTTCTTGTCAAACAATTAAACTCAACTGATGTGTTTCCAACCATTTCCAGTCAGTTCTGGTCGATTAGTGTTTATGCAGTGACCTTTCACCTTTACGAGGCAGCAACATGAAGAGCTATTTAACGGCTGTTAAATTGTAGCTGTTACGGCGGGGATATTCAGCTCTACTCTTAAGCTGAGATACACAGTGCACTGGTCTAACTCATCCTTTATGAACCTTTAAATGACTTTCAGCAAAGAACCTCTAAATAAAAGTTCAAATGATCCAATTAACTACCATAGAGTAACTGCTTACGGTTTAATTGCTCTGTGCTCTGTTGAACACAGCAGTAAAATACCCTGAGAGGTGAATTTACACACAATGCTCTCGCTTCCTAAAGAGAATAAAGACGTTTGGGTAACTCAAATCTGTTAGTATATTTGTCTCTTTCTTTCCCTCCAGTGTGTATAATGATACGGTGTGCAGTTCTCTGAGCCAGTTTGTGCCGCTGGGCTGTGAGAAGTGCATTAGTGTCTGCTTGACCTTTGAGTTTGTCTTGAACTAGAGGATTTAAACGTTATGAAAGTGTGGACTGTAGGGAAGGAGACCGAGTGAGAAAAGGATAGAGCCTTGTCTCAGTAGAACACATGCCACCTAAACAAGGGCTCGTGTCACAAAGTTTACTTTAGCTTACATTCCGTGGGCTACGATTTAATTAAAGGGATAGTTCACTCATTTTTATGTATTAGACTTTCTCTCTGAAGGCTGCATTTTTTGATGCAGTTACAATCAATGGAATGAATATTTTTTACTAAAGAAAAGATATAAAAACATCATAAAAGTAGACCAAAAGTGCGCCTAACCCTAACCCACTTAAAAATGATACTTAATTTAGATATGTATTTACATATTTATCATTATATCAAACATTGAGACATATATACTTAGACTTTTTGGTATTTTATATTTCTGCTTATTCACTTTTATGTAGTTTCTTTCTTTTGGCTTTAAAATATGTATAAAGAAAAGTGAACAAAAAGTGATAAAATTACATAATAACTTATTTAAATATTTATTATTAATATTAGGATAGATAGATAATATTAAGAATTATTATTTTTTTTTTTTAGATTTTATATACATTTATATTTTTGTTATTTTAGAAATGTTAAATGTGCACCTTGAATGCAATGTAAGTCATTTTTATCCAAAGTGTCCGCTAAATGCATAAATGTATATGTAAATCAATATTTAGATATGGCAGAGAAAGACAATACTCAGAAATCAATCCTCAGCAGAACACACACCGACAATAAGCAACTAAACAAGTTCCAGTGTCACAATGTTTACTTTAGTTTCAATGCTGCAGGGCTGTAATTTAGTTAAGAGTCAGTGTGCTTGTGTGTGTGTGTGTGTGTGTGTGTTGTGCAGTGCGTGGTAAATCTTGTTAAAAATACTGCTCCTGCTGGTGGTAGCACAGTCTAAATCATGATCACAGCATAAAAGTTGAGTTTAATCGAAATTCTGTTCAGGCCGAGAAGTGTGTTTCTGTGTGTGTGTGTGTGTGTGAAAAAGCATGAATTATAGAACAAGGCAGTTCCCTAATTCAATGTTATGAGTTTCTGAGCGCCTAATTTACAAGTGTGTGCTGTTTAGGAGCATGTGCAAGGTGTGTATGTGTGTGTTTGTGTGTGCAATCTGTTCCTTGTCACCAAGCAAGGTATTCAACACTTCCTGAATATAAAGGTATATTTAAAGCTGGCTGAGCTAGATGCTGATAAGGAGGAGGTTTATATTTGCCCTTTTCTAAGACGCTATCCACCTAAACTACTGCTTTTGGAAATGTCACTGTATTATGTTCCGTTTGTGAAGTGATGCGCTTCCACATTGCAAATCCCCACCGGTGTAATTTGCATGCAGTTGCATCACAGCTTTATTAAAATCCTTATAAAAAGAGTGTGGTTTTGCACTCCAGCAAGAAGTAAGTCTGCGTCCTCCCGCAAAAATCCAGCTAGTAGCCCTTGAGCGAATAATCCACTATCAGGAGAGGATGAATGAGGTGTAATTACTGTGGACTTCTGACATTCCATAATAGCTTTGTTCTACATTATGCTTACAAGCTGAACAGGGCTTCAGAAAATCAGGCTTGTGTATGGGACATTGTCAAGCTGGAACAGAAAATGTATTCTTACTTCCATTCTACTAAAAATGTTTGTGTAAGGAGACTGCATGGTTGTCACTTATGCATGTAAATTGTTGAAGCTGAAATAACCAAAACTGTCAATTTTATGCAAAAAATGATTTGAGCTTTATGTATATATATATATATATAT
>NW_015506106.1:451561-457330 GCF_001515645.1 Sinocyclocheilus grahami | reverse complement strand
TATATATATATAGTAAGACTTGTTATCTGAGAATGTATCTTTTTATTTGTATTTTGTCATATAGCACTGGTAGATTTTTTTTTTTACTTTATTTTAACTTTTTTACATTTAAAACAAGCGAAAACAGCCGAACAACTATTATATATAACATAAAAAATGTACTCTGAAAGAAGTCTTAAAGGCATATTTTGCATTTAAAAATTATTCTGTCATCATTTACATGTCATTCAAAACCCATATGATTTGATTGTTTCACAGCAGAAAGAAAGACATTTTGAAGAAAGTTTCAGTTGTTTTGTCCGTACAATGAAAGTCAAGAGTGTCCAAAACAACACTGTTCCCCATTGACGGACAAAAAACACCAAGACATTTTTCAAAATATCTTCTTTTGTGTTTGGAACGACATGCGGGTGAGTAAATGATGACAGGTTTTAAATTTGTATCTGTACTATCCCTTTAAATGGTCATCGGATGCAAAATTCACTTTACAAGTTGTTTGAACATAAATGTGTGTGTACACATCCATCCTATAATGATAAAAATCCACCCAGTGTTTTTTTTTAAATCCCTATTTTAAAATCCCCTATCTCAAATCAGGCTGTTCTGAGATTCCTGTCAGAATGACGTAGTTCTGCACAGGCCCCTCCCACAATAGTTGATTGACACTAGCATCTTACCTTAGAAACGCTCTGAGTGAGCTGTCATCAATCTGCCATTGTGTCGACTCCGGTGCAGGGGAAGACAAGAATGTCTCCGACTAAGCGATTGAGGTGTTTTGTTGTTGGATGTAATAATGAATATAGCAGTCGTCATTTACTCCCGACATCTGAGCCGCTGAAGATGCAGGGGATTAACGTTACTTTCGTTTTGAAGGGAATGCGCCGATCCCAAACTGCCTAAATGTGTCTATATTCGCACGAATCCTTTGTGATCCAGCTTCATCAACAGAAGAAGTGAGTATAAGGTTTTTTAATGAATCTTTGCAAATCGCCTTTCCCAATAACGTGCTAGTTAGCCAGTTTCGCGGGTGAAGTTTACAGTCTGCTCGTCACCCCACGGAAGAGGGGGGCGGGGTCAGCAGAGCTCATTAGAATTTAAAGCAACATGGACTAGAATGGCTTGCTGAAAACAGAGCTGATTTTGACAGGGTAAAAAATGTGTTTTTACACTACAATTGAGATATTTTAAACAAAGAATGTTATAGACTTCTCATTAAGGCCCTAAAGAATTAGATCAACTTGTGGAAAATATGCATTCGATGACCCCTTTAAATATCTCATGTAGTGTTGCTTCTCAAGAAATGTAAATTATGTCAAAGGTTTTTCAATATTTTAACTGGAAACTTAGACAAAAAAGATAATTAAGAAGGTGGAAGGTCATGCAGTGTACATCAATTTTTGCCAGTTTCAAAAGTTCTAACCTGTAACATGATAGGTGACTTGTCGGTTTCCAGGTGAGCTGTCATTGTCCCGTGTGTTCAGTACTGCCACCACTTCACCAGGTGCATCACTCTCAAGTACACTTCCATAGTAACGGGGCTGAAGAAATTGTGGTATGTTGTCGTTGGAGTCGCTCACTGCTATAGTAATTGTTGTTGAGGATGACTGGCTAGCAGGATCTCCAAGGTCAAATGCCCAGACTGTAAGACTATGGGCGGGGTTCTGTTCATGGTCCAGCCCTTTCAGTGTTGATATCCAACCAGAGCTGCTGTCAATCGTAAAGTAGGCTCCATGCTCTTCAATGTCTTCCCCACCGGAGCCACCAAGCAACCCAGGTGGAGCAAGACTGTAAGTCACCTGACCATTAGCTGCCCAATCAGGATCCAAAGCTCGCACTTGCAGAATCCTAGTCCCAGGAGAAAGACCCTCAGTGACTGATGCCTCATAGTTATCCGACTCAAACGATGGTTTGTTGTCATTGACATCTTGTACTTTGACCTCCACATCTATGGCCAAAACTGCGTCTAAACGTCCCTGCTGCAACATTGCCATCACTTTGAAATGATAGGCCGTTGTCAGCTCTCGGTCCAGTGCTTTGTCTAGTTTGATCATGCCGGTTTCTTTGTCAACCACAAACACTCCATCACTGTTACTCTCTAGAGTCTGTCCGATCACTGCTGAGAAGCTCACTGGTAAGGAAGAGTGGCTAGTTGAGGTGTGTAGATGCACTGCTCCCAGCACGGAACCAATGGGCATGTCCTCTGGCACAGTAAAGGAGAACTGTGGTTGGCTGAAGGAAGGTATGTGGGCATTGGCAGACAAAACGTGTATGTAGACAGACACAAGGGAATGTCTAACAGGTGCACCTCCATCAGAGGCTTTAACAAAAAAGGACAGCACAGATCCACGCAAAGGGGCGAAGTTGCCTTTGGTGACAACCCAGCCACTGTCAGGATCGATATCCAGAAGTTCATTAACCTGCAGGCTGGCTTCGCTGTACAGACTGTAGCTCACCTGTCCATTGGCACCTTGATCTAGATCCCAAGCTTGTACTTGTGTCACAAGGGTACCAGGTTCAACCTCAGATCGCACACTTGCATGGTACTCCGAGGCGCCAAACAGTGGAGCATTGTCGTTCTCATCTAGTACGGTGACCCGGACACTGCAATATCCAGATCGGCCACCTGCATCCACAGCAGCAATGGACAGCACCATCTCACTTCGTTCTTCCCGGTCCAGACGTTCAAGTGTCGTTATTTGTCCACTGCCATCAATACTGAACAAATCCCGAGCAGCATCTGATAGCAGCACATACCTCACATCCCCAAATGGTCCAGGATCAGAATCTTGTGCCCTGATTGCAATGACCTTTGATCCCACTGGTGCGTTCTCCCGTACATCGGCCTCGCACATGCCCTGGGTGAACTGGGGGGCATGTAGATTTGCTCGCTCTACCCGAATGTGTACTTGTGCTGTACTGGTAAACACTCCATCGGAAACGCTTACATTTAGGGTGATGGTGGAAGGCATGCGCAGCATGCGTCGCTGGCCACTCAGGGTGAGGACACCGGTGGCGGCATCAAGCTCAAACAGCATCCTTTCGTTTCCAGACACCAGGCCATACTGCAAGCGTTCTGCATCTGAACGGTCTGCATCAGAGGCCTGGATGCATGTAACAAAGTGCCCTTTGGGTGCCAACTCACTGACAGAGGCTTCATAGAGCAGTTGGTTAAACACTGGATCATTGTCGTTTGTGTCCATGACATTGACTGTGACCCAAACTTCGGTGCTCAATGGGGGAAAGCCATTATCTGTTGCCTTGACAAGAAACACATAGTGCTGGATGGTCTCATGGTCCAGGGAGCGAGCTGTCAGAATTAGACCACTGCTGCTGTCGATGTGGAAGTGGTCAGTGCTGTTGGCACGGTCTGGAATGATTTGGTATCGGACAGCTGCATTTTTCTCAGAGTCGCTGTCTGTTGCGAGAACCTGCAAGGCTGCAGTGCCAATCATGGCAGATTCTGAAATTACAGCTTTGTACGAGGGCTGCTCGAAGACTGGAGGGTTGTCGTTGACATCCAAAACAGTAACTTCAACATCCACTTCTGCACGAGCGCCTGTGAGGCAGTCTGTTGCTCTGACGATGAGTCTGTGGGAAGGGCTGGTCTCATAGTCGAGGGCAGAGATGACACTGATAACACCTGTGTCAAATCCAATGGAGAAGAGTGTTCCTGGGTCACCGTGTGTGATTGTGTAAAGGACACTCTGGCCTTCAGGGCTGCTGGCGTTTATTCCCAGAATTGGAGTCCATATTGGTATGTCTTCGCTCACTTTCACTGAGTAGAATGGTCGGTCAAACACTGGCATTGCTCTGTTTACCACTGTAACGGGAAAGGTGACTGAAGAAGAAAGAGGTGGTGTTCCCATGTCACGGGCAAACACCAGAACCTGATATTCCACACTGGAGAGATCTGCCCCGAAAACTCTCCATAGGCGAAGTTCGCCACTCACACGATCCATTTCGAAATGTCCCAGTTCATCCTGCAGAAAGTAGTTCACCTCCCCATTTTGTCCTTTGTCCCGGTCCACTGCTGTCACTTGAAATATTGCTGTCCCAGGCTCTGCTTCCACTTGCACAGCAGCATAGTATGGCAATCCAACAAAAACTGGAGAATTGTCATTGACATCGGTGACTTGAACTCGGACCAGCGCCCTTGCAACACGGAGACGGTCTTCCTCACGGCCTGCTTGTACCAGAAGTCCGTATTCCTCCTTCTCCTCCCTGTCTAATGGGACTCCGACAGTTTCAATGGCACCGGATGTTGGCCTGATGCGAAATTTCCCACCTGCATTCAACAAAGTATATCGCAGGGGTTCGTTCAACTTGTTCCCTAGTGCTGTAACGACAGCAACTGTTGTTATGTTACCATTGTTCTCCTCAATGTTGGCATTGTAGGTATTGTGAGTAAAAGCCAGCCCACTGTCCAGAGCCTCATGCACCAGGACGGTAACCAGAGCGGTGCTGGAGAAGCGTCCATCTGAAACACGGACGTTGAAGCGGAATCGTTCTTTGCTAAAAGTACTGTTTCTCACAGTCAACAGTCCAGTGCTTGGCTCAATGCTGAAATGTTCTATGCTGCCATCTGTCAATGAGTAGGTGAGGTCTGACTGGCCATTACCATCGGTATCAGTAGCAGAAACCTTTAGGGCTTCCACGCCTTCATAAGTTGGGAGCAAAAGGACAGCTTCATAGGAATCCTGGGAAAACTTAGGTGGGCAGTCGTTAACATCTTGCACCTCAATGGTCACTTCTGCAGGATGCTCAGCTGAGAGTTGTGGATGTCCACTGTCTCGGACGTTAACATGGAAACTGAATGTAGGTGTGGTTTCATGGTCAAGCTGAGCAATTGTCCTTATGGAGCCAGTACCGGCATCTACTGCAAAGAATCGCCTGGCAGATTCTTCCATGATCTGATACACCAACAGGGCATTATGGTTGCGGTCAGTGTCGCTTGCTCGTATGACTAGTGGTTGTCCATTGTCACTCTGCACAACACTGTTAAGCCCAGCACCTTCACTGATACTTCCATGGTAACGCAGCAGTTGGAACACCGGTGCATTATCATTTTGGTCGAGAACTGTAACAGTTATTGTAGCATTTGAGGCCTGTCCAGCCATGTTGCTTGCAGTGACTATTAGCACGTAGGAGGAAACTGTTTCAAAGTCTAGAGTTTTCTGCGTTGTGATCACTCCACTGTACTGGTTGATACGGAATGTCCGATGACCATTGCCGTGGCGAATGTCATAGGTAAGGGTGGACAGACTTAGAGCGTTCACGGTGATGACTGAAGTTCCAATGGCAACACCTTCTGATATTTCCGCCTGGTATTCACTTTGGGGAAACTTAGGACCAGCATTATCAGACAAGGTGACTGCGATTCGGACGACAGCTGTTGAAGACAATGCCGGAAAACCGTTATCCGTTGCTTTGACAGACAAAACGTAGTGACCAATGTTGGACAGGTCCAGCTCCCGAGCCAATGAGATGATGCCCAAAACAGGATCAATCCGGAAAGTGTTTCCTGTGTTCCCTAAATCGAAAGAGAAAAAAGGAAGTGTAAGAAAAATAAGATCTTACAAATCTACTGCATTAGCTTGCATGTTATTGTATACAAGGACACACATGCCACAATGCATTAGATTGCATGCTTGTTTGAAATTATGTGTGTAAATAAAATAGTCAAAAATTTGTACACATCTACTTTTTCACAATTTTAGAATAATAATATTAAATATTTTAAATTATGAAATAATTTTTTTTTTATATGTT
>NW_015506106.1:450243-451464 GCF_001515645.1 Sinocyclocheilus grahami | reverse complement strand
TTAGCTTCTTAAAAAAATCCATGTATGCTGGCTTTCTGGCTGCTTTTCCTTTGCTATATGGTCCAGAACGAAACGAAACAAAACAAAAAACAAAACAAAACATTCAATCGGTAAAGAAATTAAATATTAAGACGTATTTATCTATATAGTTGTAAAATAAAATAATAAAATAAAATAATTGGTAATGTCATATGTAAACACAAATCCAAAATCAATTAATCCAAAAGTTAAGTAAAGATCATGAGAAATTCAATGAAGTTTGTCCAGACATTGACAGGTAGTGTATGTGACCGTGTGCATACCTGAGTCGATGCTGTAACTGATTTGTGCATTTTGGCCCTTGTCCTTATCGAGTGCAGTCACCGTGAGAACAGCCGATCCCAGTGCCGCTGATTCATACACCTGTCCATTATACATCACCATGGTAAAAAGAGGGGCGTGGTCATTCACATCTTCTACACCGATCAGGACACGAGCAAGACTACGTCTGTACGGGAACTCTTGATCCTTCACCTAATATCGAAGGAAAGTAAAGAAGAAAGCAAGAAATATAGAGAGAAATAAAGAGAGCAGTAGGGAGAAACAAAAATTAATTCCCTGTCTGAGAGAGACAGCAATATCCAACACAAGGAAACAGCAAGACCGAAGCACACGCAAACTCATACACACAAAACAAACTCGCTCACTGACAGACGGAGTGGATAACATCTCTCTCCGGATTATAATAACAAATTTCATCTGTTTGCAGGCAGCAGGAATATCCATGTGCTTATTAGATATGACACTCACTGTCTCTCACCCTCGTCAGGGGAGAGCGGAAACAAGGAGTGATACAGATCAGATCAATAATTAGATCACAGTGGAGAAACGACACAGGTACAGAAGACATTAAACTAGTGACGACAGCCAAAGCACAAGGAGCAATCTCCTGTTCCTGTCATACCTGCACTCAAGCGTGGAGAGCGTGAAAGAGAGACAGGAGGGAGCCAAATCTGTGGGAATGTATACTATCAACACTAATCAAAAGATACCTCTGCAGTTTTATCTATCCAATGCGAGTCACAATGTTCTCTCAAAAATAAAATAAAATAATTTTTAGTTGGTAAAAAAGTATATATGTCGACTGATCTATGAGCCTTACTGGTCCAAGTAAAAAAAAAAAAATTATATATATATATATATATATATATATATATATATATATATATATATAAATATATA
>NW_015506106.1:448108-448773 GCF_001515645.1 Sinocyclocheilus grahami | reverse complement strand
CCCAAAAAAAAAAAAAAAAAATATATATATATATATATATATATATATATATATATATATATATATATATATGAATATATATTTAGTGAAAAAAAAAAATGTAAATAGAGAAAAATATATAACACAATAAGTTAAATTCTAGGTGATTGTTTACTGACCCAAGTCAAAATAATGGTTGCCAAAGCACTGCTATGCAATTCTAAAGAGTTTTAGTGCATTTGTATGTGGTTGCTGTGGCATTCTGGTTATGTGGTATTTTCATAAAAAACTGAACTACCATGATGGTGAGGATGTGCTGTGTTCGGCTCTCGTGGTCCAGTCTGCGAGCCGTGTAGATGATTCCACTGTTGGAGTCGATGCGGAAGAGCCGCATGCTGCTGGGGTCAACGCTGCTCTGGAGGCTAAAGGTCAAACGGTGACGCTCGTCACGGTCAGACGCCAACACCTGCACAACCTCAGTATCCGGGGGCGTGTCTTCTGTGATTGTGATGTCATAGGTAGGCTGGGAAAAAACAGGGGCATTGTCGTTGTTGTCCAGAACTGTAATGTGGACCTGTGAAAAAATAAATAAATAAATACAGGAAGTCAACATGAAATTTACTTTAAGTACAAGTGTTGTTGCTATTAACTAAAACTATATATATATATATATATATATATATATA
>NW_015506106.1:445322-448015 GCF_001515645.1 Sinocyclocheilus grahami | reverse complement strand
AACATGAGCGATCAGAACAGAGACGGATTCATCGATAAAGAGGATCTACACGACATGCTGGCCTCTCTTGGTAATATATATATATATATATATATATATATATACACTGCCGTGCAAAAGTTTGGGATCAGTAAGACTTGTAATGTTTTTTAAAGAAGTCTCTTATGCTCATCAAGGCTGCATTTATTTGATCAAAAATACAGAAAAAAACTGTAATCCTGCAAAATGTTATTACAATATAAAATAATGGTTTATATTTTAATATACTTTAAAATATAATTTATTCCTGTGATGTAAAGCTGAATTTTCAGCATCATTACTCCAGTCTTCAGTGTCACATGATCCTTCAGAAATAACTCTAATATGCTGATTTATTATCAGTGCTGGAAACTGTTGTGCTGCTTAATATTTTTTTGGAACCTGTGATAAATTTTTTCAGGATTCTTTGATGAATAAAAAGTTAAAAAGAAGAGCATTTATTTAAAATATAAATCTTTTCTAACAATATACACTACAGTTCAAAAGTTTGGGGTCAGTGAATTTTTATTCTTTCTTTTTTTGAAAGAAATTAAAACTTTTATTCAGCAAGGACATGTTAAATTGTGAAAATGATAGCAAAGATTTGTATTGTTAGAAAAGATTTATATTTTGAATAAATGCTCTTCTTTTTTACCTTTTATCCATCAAAGAATCCTGAAAAAGTACGACGGCGTTTTAGTGTCTTGTAAAAAAAAATGTTTAAATCTACGATTACGAGATTGAAATCGTAATATTTCGAGAATAAAGTCGAAATACTACGAGAATAAAGTCGACATATTTCGAGAATAAAGTCGAAATACTACAAGAATAAAGTCGACATATTACGAGAATAAAGTCGAAATACTACAAGAATAAAGTCGACATATTTCGAGAATAAAGTCGAAATACTACAAGAATAAAGTCGACATATTTCGAGAATAAAGTCGAAATACTACAAGAATAAAGTCGACATATTACGAGAATAAAGTCGAAATACTATGAGATTAAAGTCGTAATATTTCGAGAATAAAGTCAAAATACTACGAGATTAAAGTCATAATATTTCGAGAATAAAGTTGAAATACTACTAGAATAAAGTCATTTATTACTTACATTTATTTATTTACTTCATTCTCAAAACATTTCGACTTTATTCTCGTAATATTACGACTCTATTCTCGTAATATTATGACTTTAATCTCGTAATCTTAGATTTTTATTTTTTTTTTACGTGGCACTAAAACGCCGTCGTAAAAAAGTATAGCAGTTTCTAAAAAAAAAAAAAAAATTTGGCAGCACAACTCTTGCCAACATTGATAATTCTAATAATAAATCAGCATATTAGAATGATTTCTGAAGGATCATGTGACACTGAAGTAGGGATGTGCAACAGTGATCGAGTACTCGAGTACTCGACCGTGACAGCGATGATCGATCATGTAAACGATGATCGAAAATATATTTTTTCTTTTTCCCTGATTGGTTATAGCAGCACTTTGGGCGGTGCCCTGAGCTCTGATTGGTTAGCTTGCCACAGGATGCATCAAAAGACGTGAGAAGAGAGAGAATC
Source organism: Sinocyclocheilus grahami (assembly GCF_001515645.1). NCBI lineage: Eukaryota > Metazoa > Chordata > Actinopteri > Cypriniformes > Cyprinidae > Sinocyclocheilus > Sinocyclocheilus grahami. The sequence goes on along the minus strand of NW_015506106.1, from coordinate 446,427 downwards.
ATGGCCTCAAAGTCACGTAGTGATGTCTGGCTTCACTTTGAGAAGACCGATGAAAATACAGTTCAGTGCAAGCTGTGCAGCGCCATGCTGTCACACAAATCTACAACAAGTACAATGCGCGCTATCATCTAACATTTGTACATAAAATGTCTGGCGATAACAGAGCGGCAACTCAGACGAGCATTGCATCATTTGCCGTTAGACCAAAATGCAACGCAGGCAGAACCGAGAAGATGACACAGCTAATCGCTGAAATGGTGGTGAAAGATTTGCTACCCATTAGTTTCGTCGACGGAGAAGGATTTAAAGATTTCATGCATTACGTTGAGCCCGAGTATGACATTCCATCACGCAAAACAGTCACGGCAAGAATAGATGCTCTATATGAAAAGACTGCTTCTTCACTGAAGGACAGACTGTCAAAGACAATAGTGACACTAATGTAGTCTAAGAATGTGAATTTATTGTACTTTCGTGTTTTTAAAGCGCAATCCGAGTTACACTTTCGGTCAAGCTCACATCTGCATTGGCAAATTTTTTTCAGATGAAAGTTGTAATAGCTAGCCTACGTCTGATTAATTAACATGAACATTTATTACATGCTGAAAGCGCTGTATATCTGTGATTAGTTTCATGCTCAAATGCAATGCCCGATAATGATTATATTGCTTTTAGATTTTTATTATTATTACTGATGTTATAATAATGCAGCCGTGCTTTTTTCGTCATATTTGTGGGCATAATTCAATTCTTATGGCTTAGTGGCATCGAAAACGCACAGGCGATTTATGGATAATAAAACTTAATAAACTTATAACTTAATAACTTAAAAATAAAACTTAATTACAACTATTACACTTAATAACATAGATGAAAATATAGCACAAATCTGCCATACATTTCTAATGAGAACTTTATAGAAATCTAGAGTAAATTCTGTCCTTGCCCATCTTTCAGCGCGCTGTCATGAAAACGCATCACGGCGGGAGCTCTCTCTCTCTCTCTCTTTCTTTCTCTGTCTAGCGCATAACTTAGCATCCTATTGTGCAGATACAAATTGTAATGTTACGTCTGCTATGTATCTAAGTTATCTGATTTATCATAG
>NW_015506106.1:439573-441760 GCF_001515645.1 Sinocyclocheilus grahami | reverse complement strand
CTCGTCAGTGGCAAATCCTTTAAATATAAAAAACGTACTTACAGTCTGTGAGTCAGATCAGCCGGCATTGTAGTCTACTCTACCAGGATCAGGAAACGTCCTCCATAAAATGTGCTGCACACATCTGATATTTGGGTTGAACTGTTTCTGGAACAGTGTTGTAAATACAACTTAACCACTGATTTGTAGTCGTGTCCTCTTTTGGAAGACCAAACAAAGTAGTTTCGCTTTCACAACGAAAAACACAGCAGCCTAGCGTGAGCGGAAGCCTCGGCTTAGCGTGCGCTGAGGTCAGGATAGAGTGAGCTGAGGAGGCGGGGTCGAGAATGGCGCGCCCGGCGGATCCGACGAATGAGCGGCAACCACATGTGACGGACCCGGGGTGGATTCCGCTTCGTCCACGGTGAAAGTTGATGTATTCCCTCAGCGACCAGCACAGATCAGCTCTAGGCATGACGAAGTGGATATCGTCCTCTTTTGGAAGACCAAACAAAGTAGTTTCGCTTTCACAACGAAGCACACAGCGTCTTCACGACATGGCTGCAGCGTCAACAATACTACAGTGAGACTAAAAGTTACACCTTCTTTCTTTGCGTGAACATTTGGGCGGCGTTATGCAAATCTTCCCACATAGTGAGGTAGATATGTGGGGGCGTGTTAGAACGAGCCGTTTTAGGTAAATGTGGCTGACTCTGAACTTTTATAAAGAATATCTCTTTGGATTTGAGACTTTAGTCTTTGCAACTTTACAGATCTTCTTTATGCACCAAGAGCTTGTAACACTCCAAAGAGAAAGAAAAAAATTGAAATCGCATCATATGAACCCTTTAACATTTAAACATTTGTAAAACCACTTTACCATTAAAAATATTAAAAACACTTTCCCAGGTTTTTTTTGTTGTTGTTGTTGCTCACAAAAACATGACTTCAGAAGGCTTGGAATATATAATGCTAAGTCATATGCACTACTTTTCTGATGCTTTTTTCAGTCCCTTAATGCGATTTGCTTTCATTGTCACCATTCTGACTAACATCTATGGCTGAAAAAAAGTCATAGGGCTACAGTTTTGTAATGACATAAGGGTGGGAAAATGTCATTTACAGGTGAATTTTTCCTTTAAGACGTAGATCAGGTTGCATGAGTGTGTTCGAACCCCTATGCATGTGAACAGAGTTGAAAGTGTGTTTTGGCGGGGCGTTATGTTCCCTCTTCACACTCGTTCTACCCAGGGCGCATTAATCATCTCATGCCGCCTGTTGCTGTAACACCTGGTGGAGAGATACACTTACACACACTTACACACCCTTTCATTCATCGCCATCCACCCTCGCTGTCCACCCTGAGTGTTCTCTTGTCTGGCAAGCTAACCCTGGGTTGACCCCTGACCTTTATGCACACTCGATTGGCTGTTTAATGACGCATTTAATCAGGCCGCAGATCAACGACCGCCAGAAGGGTTTTAGGTACCTCATAAACAATACACAAACTCACTCACACACATGGATGGAAGCACAAATTAAACCATTATCGCCACTGTACAGTAAATGCTAAGCGCACACACACATGCACATACAGCAATATATCAAACACACATTTAAAACGCATATTTGTATCAAAAAACACGTCCTCAAATTCACATCCCAACCAATCACATTAAAGGAATACAGCACAACACCAAAGGATAATGGGAAAGCAGTGCTAGCTGATGGTTAAACGGCAACAGAGCAAGAGCAGTTCTGCTGAACTCATATAAATACAGTGAGAGACAGACAGAGGGAGAGAGAAAGCCAGGAGAAGAAAGAGACCAATAGAATCACATGAAGAGTGACAGACAGACAGAAAGAGAGAAAAGGTCAGAAAGAGAGACCGTACAGACAGTGAGAGACAGGTCGAGATAGAAAGACTGGTAGAGAGAGAGACAGAAATCAGGGCTGAACAATAAGGACTGCACTATTACCTGGTGTTAGCGTGAAAGACGCTCAGGAAAGTTGATGAAATTGTCATTCCATAAGTTTATAATTTGCACATGTTTTTAAGTCTTCTTTCGCCATTCAAGTGATTTAAAACCGTTTAAGAGGCGAAAGAGAATTCTCCAAGACTGGCATTTGGGCATATTTTTGTCTGTTTTTGTCCGTTAAAGTGCAATAAGGCGCGAAAGAAAACCGTTTCTTTATGGCGCTTTAACG
>NW_015506106.1:435225-439563 GCF_001515645.1 Sinocyclocheilus grahami | reverse complement strand
ACACTGAAGACTGGAGTAATGGCTGATGAAAATTCAGCTTTGCATATATTTGAAAGTATATTAAAACAGAATCCATTATTTTATATAGTAATAACATTTTGCAAGATTACTGTTTTTTTCTGTATTTTTGATCAAATAAATGCAGCCTTGATGAGCAAAGTCTTACTGATCCCAAACTTTTGAGCGGGAGCATATATATATATATATATATATATATATATATATATATATTTACACATATATACACACACATATAACGGTTTTGTTAATTGGAATAAAGTTGAATAAAATAAAATGCAAATATTTAAAAAAAAACTTTAAAAAAATGTATATGTTGCCTAAAATAATAAAAGTTTAAGTTGAAATACTAAAATTATTAAAACTAAAGTTTTCACTTTAATTAGATAAATAATAATAATAATAAAAAAAAAAAATTTATAAAAAAATTTACTTAAACTAAACTTAAAATGAAGGTAAAATATAAAAGCTAATTCAAAATATTAACATATACTACAAGAGTATAGAAATAATACTAAAATAACACTGCTAAGTACACATTCATGGTCCAATTGTGAATGATTCGCCAGTAAACATTATTAAAATAATAAAATGAAACAAAAATATCCTTCCCTTGAAAATGCCACATTGCAAATGTTGTTTCATGTTCTTTCTGTCAAAATAAATAATTTTAAGTGGCTAGAAATGTCTAAACATTATCAAGAAAACTCATGAAAACACTTTTGAGCGGGAGCGTATATATATATATATATATATATATATATATATACATATATACACACACATATAACGGTTTTTGTTAATTGGAATAAAGTTGAATAAAATAAAATGCAAATATTTAAAAAAAAACTTTAAAAAAATGTATATGTTGCCTAAAATAATAAAAGTTTAAGTTGAAATACTAAAATTATTAAAACTAAAGTTTTCACTTTAATTAGATAAATAATAATAATAATAAAAAAAAAAAATTTATAAAAAAATTTACTTAAACTAAACTTAAAATGAAGGTAAAATATAAAAGCTAATTCAAAATATTAACATATACTACAAGAGTATAGAAATAATACTAAAATAACACTGCTAAGTACACATTCATGGTCCAATTGTGAATGATTCGCCAGTAAACATTATTAAAATAATAAAATGAAACAAAAATATCCTTCCCTTGAAAATGCCACATTGCAAATGTTGTTTCATGTTCTTTCTGTCAAAATAAATAATTTTAAGTGGCTAGAAATGTCTAAACATTATCAAGAAAACTCATGAAATTCAAGCACTGTATATTATATTAGTAACTTTGATCACATCTAAGTAACAAAGCAGCCTCGTATCGACTGATGTGTTTGCGAATTTTCTACATTTTAGGAGTTTTCTTTACAATGAGACTAAGTGAAGTTCTCTGATCAATACTGACAAAACTGGAATGAACTTAATGAAAATTACACAACTTGCATGCACCATGAGTGTACGAAACAAATCGAAGTTGATTGAATGCTGAAACGCAAACAAATCGGCTGACGCAAATACTCAATTGTCGCTAACACGTATTAATAGCCACACTGGTCAGAGGAGCACGCAGACAGCGTGAGAGTACACAACTGTGTGTGTCTGTGAGCGTGTGAGATCGAACCACATTGGCTGATCTAATTATAAAGGAATAACAGACGTGCACTTCCCTCTCACACTCGGCCTTGTGGAGACACGCTGAGCACCATCTGTGTGTGTATATATCGTATATAGACTGTGAATGAATGTATATTTGTGTATGAAAGATGGTGCTTTCTAAACAAGTCTGAGAACAAGTCTTGGAGAGGAATACAATCGCTTTCATCATCTTTTTTCCATTTGTCCTTGCTCTGACCCTCCCTCCGGCACTCTTTGTTCACGTGTGTGTTTGTACTTTGTATTTTTAAAGGAGTGCATTTGCATGGAACAGAGAGTGTGTGCTGCTTAATACGCAATTGACTGAATTTGAATTAATTACCTTTTGTGTTTATGTTCTTGTGCATGCGTGTTTATATGTTAATTTGCTTTGTATATATGGTGAGTGAATAAACTGAATAAATGTGACAGCACTTCCTGTCACCCTCCTCCTAAGCACTGCAGCAGCTTCCACTCCGAAAGATAAACAGATCGATCATTCATTTTTCCTCACTCTCCCACATTTTTCCTTTCAGGAAGGATTGTGTCCTTTAAACTCTGACCTTCACGGACCTTTCACATTACACTGAAAATGGCTCGTATCCATGGCAACGGAGCTATCAATCCGGTGGGACCTTGACATCAGGGATAGGCAATCTGAACGATGACAGACGTTATCAATCAAACCCTCACCATCAAACATCGACTAAACAGCTGCTGTTAAGCAGACAAACACTAAGTCTGTTCCAAAACCTAGTGAACTTCCTACCTAGACACTTTAGGTATCAAAAGTGTGTAAAAGACAAAAAAAGCTGCTCCAAAAGATATGAAAAACATTATGCTGCCTTTTAAGATCATGTCTGGCCATATACTAAGAAAAGAATTGCAAAAAATTAAGTGGAGGTAAAAAAAAAACTGCCATACGACATAAAAAAAAAAGGAAATGTGGATTATACACATGAATTAATATAGATATATAAATATTATAAAAACTAAAATATTAATTATATTAATATATATATTATAATATAATGTATTTAATATATAAACATAAAAATTATATATATATATATATATAAATATGAATTTGATTAATATATATATATATATTAAAAAATGGCGTACAAGTGAAGAAAAAATCAGATTATAACTATGAATTATTATAAATATGAAAAATTTAAACAATATAAATAAATAATTAATTACATATGAATAAAATAAATGTTATTAATATAAAATATTGGCATACATGTGGATAGCTATGCTGATTATAATACTAATTATAAATGAATATTAATATATAATGACGTATGACTGGAGGCATGCCGATTATAAATATTAATTAAAATAAAAACATAAATATTAATTATACATCAAATATTAATTATAATAATATATAATATTAATATGTAATATTAAGAGAGAAATCAATTATAATTACTATTTATATTAATATTAAATATTCAATAAATATACATTAGTGTATTAGTAGTATCATGTTTTTGGAACAGAGCTTTATGAGTATCTTAAGTATGTTTATGTTTGTGAAAGTTTATTTATTTGTGCGTGTGTTTACCTGAGTGTACGCTATATTAGTCCCATCTGTAACCTCCACAGTGAGGTTGTAAAACGACCGCTGTTCGGCGTCCAGAGGTTTAGCGATGACGATAGTGCCGACGCCTTTCTCAACGCCAAACATACTGTCCACATCACCACCTTACATGAAAACAGGAAAACATGATTAAACACAAGAACTCTCTATATGTTATGGATACGGGGGCGATACAGGGGTTTGAAGTGCAAAACATAAGTAGGATGGGATTTCCTCATTACACCCACACAACACACACTCCATGTGTAAAGCACACACATTTAAAACGCACACAATCTACATATGCAATATATATATATATCCATATATAAAACACAAATACACACTCCACATATGCAAGATAAATAACTCACACATCCTACATATGCAACACATTCACACAATATATGCAGACATCTACACTCATGCATGTGTGTGTGCCACTCTAAAGTGATACAAAAAGATGATTTATCCATTTTCTAAGACTGTCTTTATATTTCTATACAACCTACACAAACAGTCTAACAAACACACCGCCCATACACACACAAAAACACTCTCCAGAGATATTTCATATTTATTGGCCAATAGTATGTATTAAATTCCCCCTATATTAAGATTACTTTTGCCATTCTCTAGCACCACCAAAAATGACAACGATAGTTTATGGCCATTAAAAACTTAAAGGGGTCATATGATGTTGCTTAAAAGAACATTATTTGGTGTATTTGGTGTAATGAAATGTGTTTATGCGGTTTAAAGTAAAAAAACACATTATTTTCCACATACTGTACATTATTGTTTCTCCTCTATACCCCGCCTTTCTGAAACGTGCCGATTTTTACAAAGCTCATCGGTCTGAAAAGCAAGGTGTGCTGTGATTGGCCAGCTATCCAGTGCGTTGTGATTGGCCGAATACCTCAAGCGTGTGACGGAAATGTTACGCCCCTCACCAGACTGTTGATGCCGTGTCCCGGCCGGAGCGACGAGAAAAAAATATTAAAACCCATTACAAACGAGGCATTTGTTGCATCCAGTGGGGACATAATTACTGATTATAATGACTTATACTGTCTTTTTACGCGTTG
>NW_015506106.1:430739-434790 GCF_001515645.1 Sinocyclocheilus grahami | reverse complement strand
TGAAAGTTGATGTATTTCCTCAGCGACCAGCACAGATCAGCTCTAGGCATGACGAAGCGGATATCGTCCTCTTTTGGAAGACCACACAAAGTAGTTTCGCTTTCACAACGAAACACACAGCGTCTTCACGACATGGCTGCAGCGTCAACAATACTACAGTGAGACTAAAAGTTACGCCTTCTTTCTTTGCGTGAACATTTGGTCGGCGTTATGCAAATCTTCCCACATAGTGAGGTAGATATGTGGGGGCGTGTTAGAACGAGCCGTTTTAGGTAAATGTGGCTGACTCTGAACTTTTATAAAGAATATCACTTTGGATTTGAGACTTTAGTCTTTGCAACTTTACAGATCTTCTTTATGCACCAATAGCTTGTAACACTCCAAAGAGAAAGGAAAAATTGAAATCGCATCATATGAACCCTTTAACATTTAAACATTTGTAAAAACACTTTACCATTAAAACTATTAAAAACACTTTCCCAGGTTTTTTGTTGTTGTTGTTGCTCACAAAAACATGACTTCAGAAGGCTTGGAATATATAATGCACAAGTCATATGCACTACTTTTCTGATGCTTTTTTCAGTCCCTTAATGCGATTTGCTTTCATTGTCACCATTCTGACTAACATCTATGGCTGAAAAAAAGTCATAGGGCTACAGTTTTGGAATGACATAAGGGTGGGCAAATGGTGACAGAAATGTCATTTACAGGTGAATTTTTCCTTTAAGACGTAGATCAGGTTGCATGAGTGTGTTCGAACCCCTATGCATGTGAACAGAGGTGAAAGTGTGTTTTGGCGGGGCGTTATGTTCCCTCTTCACACTCGTTCTACCCAGGGCGCATTAATCATCTCGTGCCGCCTGTTGCTGTAACACCTGGTGGAGAGATACACTTACACACCCTTTCATTCATCGCCATCCACCCTCGCTGTCCACCCTGAGTGTTCTCTCATCTGGCAAGCTAACCCTGGGTTGACCCCTGACCTTTATGCACACTCGATTGGCTGTTTAATGACGCATTTAATCAACGCAGATCAACGACCACCAGAAGGGTTTTAGGTACCTCATAAACAATACACAAACTCACTCACACACATGGATGGAAGCACAAATGAAACCATTATCGCCACTGTACAGTAAATGCTAAGCGCACACACTCATGCACATACAGCAATATATCAAACACACATTTAAAACGCATATTTGTATCAAAAAACACGTCCTCAAATTCACATCCCAACCAATCACATTAAAGGAATACAGCACAACACCAAAGGATAATGGGAAAGCAGTGCTAGCTGATGGTTAAACGGTAACAGAGCAAGAGCAGTTCTGCTGAACTCATATAAATACAGTGAGAGACAGACAGAGGGAGAGAGAAAGCCAGGAGAAGAAAGAGACCAATAGAATCACATGAAGAGTGACAGACAGACAGAAAGAGAGAAAAGGTCAGAAAGAGAGACCGTACAGACAGTGAGAGACAGGTCGAGATAGAAAGACTGGTAGAGAGAGAGACAGAAATCAGGGCTGAACAATAAGGACTGCACTATTACCTGGTGTTAGCGTGAAAGACGCTCAGGAAAGTTGATGTAATTGTCATTCCATAAGTTTATAATTTGCACATGTTTTTAAGTCTTCTTTCGCCATTCAAGTGATTTAAAACCGTTTAAGACGCATAAAGAGAATTCTCCAAGACTGGCATTTGGGCATATTTTTGTCTGTTTTTGTCCGTTAAAGCGCAATAAGGCGCGAAAGAAAACCGTTTCTTTATGGCGCTTTAACGGAAAGATGCATACAGAATTCATTTAAGATTACCATTTTGGTCGGTTATGTCTTAAGTGAAACTAAAGATCCTGAGAAAACCTGCATTTATATCAGTGTATTGAATCTGTGCATTCGGGCTTAAAGTGACAACCGCCTATTAAATCTGCTGCTATTTGTGTCCTTTAATGAGAAAATTAAACAACAAAAAGAAAAAACGGAACTCACTCACTGCTCTTGACTGAATAACTTTTGTAGCTTTAATTTATACATTGAAAGCTATGCTGTGCTATTTTACATGGGATTATTGAATTTCAGTAGTATGTCTTACCTGAATATAGTGTTAGATCTACCTGAAAAACTTAAAGCACTGTTTATTACTTTGTATCACTGTTCTATTGTACTGATTTGTGCTGTTACCTGTTCTCATTTTATTACTGACTGTTTACTTCTCTGTCGTAATGTTTGAACTTTATATTAGTTTTTGCTATGGCATCAAAATTGGAATTGAGAATTGTGAAATTTCACTGGTATCTAAAATGTTGTTGTAAGAACCTTATTTAGTAATAGACTAGTTTACATCTCTCAAAACCAATGAAAATTAACTTTTTTTGTGGTGGGGAAATTAAAAAATTGGCAGGCTGAAAAAAAATCCTTAGCGTTTAGCCCTGGACATGCAGAAAGAGAGAGAGAAAGACAGGCAGACCGTTGAAGACAGAAGAAGAGATCACAACACAGAATAAAAAGAGAAAGAGAGAAACCACCAAAAGAAAAAGAGAGTTAAGAGAAAGAAAAGAGGAAAAGAATTCGGCTGAACTGGTAAAGATACCTTCTGTAGAACAGTTCCTGCCGCAAGCGGTCTGGAGTATATAGAACATCTCACGGAAAGAGCGTGGACCTTCCCATACGAAGCATTTAGAAAAAGAGAGAGAGTGAGAGAGAGGAAGAGAGGATGGAAAAGAGATAGAACAACTGATGTAAAGAATGAAGAGTCGAAGGATAAAAGAACTAAACAAGAGAAGGGAGAGGAAGTGGGCTGTGAAGAGAACCAGAAGAAGAGGAGGAAAAAAAGAGGCAGAGCAGCGAAAGAGTGCAGAGCAGATGCTGCTGAAGCAAACAGAAGGTATCTGAACACCAAACGCCATGCATTCTGCAACCCGACTCTCCCATTGCCTACCAGATCAACAAATACAGGAGCTCAATAACATCCGCAGTCAACATAACTTTATTAATATTATTGTAAAACATTATTCAAATTAACATATTTTGTAATATTGTAGACATAATATAATATAATATAATATAACAGGGCAGTAAAAGTCATTAATGTGCGTTTTTACTTTTTTGCAGTGAATGTTTGGTCATAATGTAAGGTAACATAATATAATACAATGCAGTGGTTCCCAACCCTGGTCCTGGAGGCACTCCAACACTGCATATTTTGCATGTCTCCTTTCTCTGACACACCAATTTCAGATCTTGGAGTCCCTACTGAGCTGATGACCTGAATCAGGTGTGTTTGATTAACACTAGAACTGCCAGGGGTCGCTGTATACCTAAAACCGCCAGCGGGTAAATTTTACCCATGCACATGACAGCTGTTTCTGAATGGCTAAAGAACATTATTTCACTGTATTATGCTACTGTCTTCACAGAGAAGTGCCTAGAGTCATGAAATGATTATGTCTAGTCATCAACTATATTTTTGTCCTGTTGTTTTATGTTCAAAACTTTTTTATGCAGGCTACACTAGTCACTTTTCATAACGGTCAATATTAAGCTAAACAAGCCTGCACTGACAACGAGAATTAGAAGGAAGTAAATAGCCTACATATTTAGGTGGTGTAACAGGCTATTATAATACAATGTCATTAATCAATATATTAAGATAACCTATGTTATTTAAATGACTAAAACAGCCTATAGACAATAATGAGCAATAATAATTCACCACATTGCATAGGATGATGATGACAAATTCAAGCGCACAGCTTCGCCTAATTAATTATTAATTTGTTTAGTTATATCATTTATAATTTGAATTATACATGAACACCACCAATAAACTTCGGGTAATAAAAAAAAAAGGTTTTATTCATTAGCCTACATCAGATCTGATTTTTTTCTTCTTCAGGAAACAGGCAGACTAGAATAAATAGCATAAGCGAACAATACACGATAGAAATGGCAAAACAAAAGTTATATAATTAATCCAAATTTTTAACAATTATGAGTAACATTTGGATAAAACGTCTAAATATGATATATTGATCGCCGTCAGATGCTGAGCC
>NW_015506106.1:415419-430594 GCF_001515645.1 Sinocyclocheilus grahami | reverse complement strand
ACTAAAATAGCCTATAGACAATAATGAGCAATAATAATTCACCACATTGCATAGGATGATGATGACAAATTCAAGCGCACAGCTTCGCCTAATTAATTATTAATTTGTTTAGTTATATCATTTATAATTTGAATTATACATGAACACCACCAATAAACTTCGGGTAATAAAAAAAAAAGGTTTTATTCATTAGCCTACATCAGATCTGATTTTTCTTCTTCTTCAGGAAACAGGCAGACTAGAATAAATAGCATAAGCGAACAATACACGATAGAAATGGCAAAACAAAAGTTATATAATTAATCCAAATTTTGAACAATTATGAGTAACATTTGGATAAAACGTCTAAATATGATATATTGATCGCCGTCAGATGCTGAGCCAACAGGACGCTTTACTTATCTCCCCACCATCAGACTCTCCATCGCTCATGGCATTTAGTGCTTCTTATACCTCTTCAGCATTCATAAATCGCCTACTTTTACTCATTTTGTCTTTATTTATGAAACTGATAACCGCTAATTCAGTGAGTGAAAGGTGTTGCCTAGTACTATGTTAAAACATAAGCAGCACGAAAATGACAGCGCGAACATACAGGCGTAATATAGCGGTTAAATTTGACCCGCGCTGGCGCTTATAGGTAAAAATGCCCTGTTTTTTGATCTGGTTTTATCTAAACAGTTTTTAACAACAGGGGATTGTAAATCACACACTTTTAGTAAAAGAGACTTGGATGTTTTATTAAAACTATTTTATGTACGATTTAAACCGTATGTTGTACGGTTCTAGTGTTAAGGAGACATGCAAAACTTGCAGTGTTGGGGTGCCTCCAGGACCAAGGTTGGGAACCACTGATATTATGCAATGCAATGCAATGCAATGCAATGTAATATATCAGGGCAGTATAAGTCATTAATCTGCATTTTTACTTTTTTGCAGTGAATGTTTGGTCATAATGTAATAGATTGTAATGTAATGTAATGTAATACAATACAATAAAATATAATATAATATTCATTGTATTAGTCGTCTGTTTGTGTGTATACAAACCTTATTTCACCATAGATACAGACAGCGGCAAGCAATCGCCATGGTGACCGTGGAATGGCAAAACATAGCAATACAACGCCACAAATCATGCAGTGAATCACAAACATTCCCGCCAACTCTAATTTCACCTAACTGTAATCGTAACCCATCTGGTCTAAGCATAATAATCAAATAATATATATATTTAAGGATTTTGATCATAAATAAAGTACAAACACATCATTTAAAATTTTTAGTTTTAAAATTGAAAAAAATTTTTTTTAAATTTTTTTAATTAAACATACAATAAACTCCAATCCCTGAGATTCATTTTGCCATAATCCTTCACTAAATGCTAAAAATCCACTTTTACAGCAATTCCACGTCCATAAAGTAACCTAAATTGCACAGATCATCACATTAACATAACCCATCCAAGCACTCACCTGTGATGTCAAACCACAAGGAGGCGGAGCCTTGCTGTTGAGCGGACACCACGCCTACGATGTCTGCCACTTTGTCGCTTTCCATGACAGTGAAATTATAAAGCTGCTCATCGAAGGCAAGAGGAACAGGGCTGGGCGGTGGACGGCGGATCCACTCGATGTGCAAACGAGCCGTCGCCCAGCGCTGAGGACGTCCATTATCCACAGCCTTCACCTGCGGTCAGAGGTTAAACACACATCAGGAAGACAAGAATACCAGGCAAGTGAACATTAAAAGGACTGAACTGAAATGGAAGAATGCATCCAGTACTGACCTTTGCACTGAATGCAAACAAAAGAACAAACCTTTTACAAGAAATAGGAATTTAAAATGTCAACTCCCTCATTAAGAGAATTGAGCTGATATATGTGCTGAGAGTTTTACAAGACCTGGAAATTATTATCTTTGAGTTTACACTTCTGAGAATATTTCTTATCCTATCACACACATATATATATATATATATATATATATATATATATATATATATATATGGTTTATATAATTCCAGTTAGGTGGGGGAAAAAATAAAAAAAAATAGATCATACCATTTCAAGGTGGTCAAGCTCGTTTATGTCAGGTAGTGTGGTGCATTACCAAAGTGGTTTAACAGCTCTAAACAGCATGGCCAAGATGGTCTATCAAGTTTATCATTATTTTTTATTTTATATTTTAATTTTATTAATTTTTTCTATTTTATTTTATTATTCTATTTTCTATTTATATAATTTTAGTTATTATTTTATTATTTTTATTATTAACTTAATTTTTTTCTATTTTATTCTATGGTATTCTTTTTATTCTTTTATTATTATATTTTATATTATTAATGTTTTGTCTTGATTTATTATTCTTTTTTATTTTATTTTATTTTGTTTTATTTTTATTTTCTTAGTTTTAATTAAATTTTCTTATTTATACTTGTATTGTTTTTACTTTATTTGTTATTATTTTATTTTATTTTTTTAATTAAATTTTAGTCACATAATATAAAACGCTATTTCGTATTATAATCACATACATGTGCGAGATTAAAGGTGCATTCACGCTATATCGGAATTCCCGTAATTACGAGATTCCAACTTGTAAAAAGCGTTCACGTTCTCATAAAACTCGTAATTACAAATTGTGAACTGGGAGTTTTCTGAGAGCTACGAATTGTACCACGTGACCGCTATACCACCTGACCACCACAGGCTCTGTTTAGGCGTTGATAGTGTTGCCATAGGAAAGCATAATTCCGAGTCCGAGGACGTGAACAGCTCCGAGTAGAACGTCACGTGCTGTCATCTCGAAATTACAGTAATTACGATATGGCGTGAACGCAGCATAACTTCATTCAGAAGCTCAAGGGTCAAAGGTGACTCACGGTAAGAATATCATAGGTTCCAGCTGTGAACTGTTTCTTGGGCGATGAAACCACACCAGTTTTGGCGTCGATTACAAATTTCCCGTCCTCGTTGCCATCAACGATGCTGTAGGAGAGTTCAGCGTTGGCGCCCAGGTCTTGGTCATAGGCGAACACCCGATATATAGGAGCGCCTCGCTGTTTACGGGTGCGCTCGGGTAAACGGACCTGGTACACCTTCTCTGGAAACGTTGGTTTGTTATCGTTAACATCCAACACTTGGATCACCACCCATACTGTGGTGTGTCTGGGAGAAGGACCACCATCTGATACAGTCACCTGGACACAAAACCACAGCAATGAACATGAGGATAAAACTCACACTCACATTCACATTCAAAACACTAATGTTTTTGTAAGAAGTCTCTTATGCTCACCAAGGCTGCATTTATTTGATCAAAAATACAGTTAAATTATGAAATATTATGACAATTTAAAATACCTGTTTTGTTTGTAAATATATTTTAAAGTGTAATTTATTCCTGTGATCAAAGCTGAATTTTCAGCATCATTACTCCAGTCTTCAGTGTCACATGATCTTTCAGAAATCATTCTAATATGCTGATTTGCTGCTCAAGAAATATTTTAATTTAATTTAATTTAATTGTGGGGCAAGTTGCAGATTTGCTCAGATCAAACTTGAAGCATGCGTAATAGCATAAGAGATGCTTGCCTTAGTAAACACTACTATTCATGGTAAAACCCGATTATACAGTAGATGGACAGGAAAGGAGAAATAAGATTCTCTTTGCATCTGATCTTCTACATAATTTTTCTCTTCAGAGAATGGAGTGATGATGAGCCATGTTCTGCTTTTCTCTCATTTCCTGTTTCTGTCATTCGATCCATTTTTCTTTTTTATTAGCAAACATGCCCATCGCTCATCCACCAATCAGCATGGCCGCACGTGGCCACCGGCCAATCAGAAGACTGCCGTGGAACATTTAAATAATACAATAAAATAAAAAAAGACAAGGTGTGCGCCATCCATCTTGGCAGCAACAACAGAACGATTAATTCAATTCACTTTATTCATTTCCTTTCACAGACTACTGTGCCACGCCTGTACAAATTCAATCTGTCTGTCTGAGAGAAAGAGAGAGGGAGCAATAAATTTGAAAAAAGAGGGGGGGCTGTAATAAATTAAAGGGGCGTTTGGTCTGTGTAATGTTTGGGTGTTAAGGGATCACACGGTGAACGGGTAAGTGACAAGTTCGCTCTCAAAAGATCAACATGACAAATCGGTTTTATTACAAACACAAAAACACCCACTCGAAATCATTCACTTTGGCACTTAAGCATACACTAACAGACTAGCAGAGCAAGCATTTTGAATTTCAAACAGGCGTCTATAGGACTCAATCAGAACACGTCGATAATCTTGCGTTCATATGAAGGGAAAATTGTCGTAATTCTCCCGTCTCTCACAAAATTGATCTGCAATTTGGAGGGGGTACAAATTAGCATGGATCGCAGCTCTGTGTGTGAACGTGGGTTAGCATGAGTGTGTCTCACCTCCAGTACGTGCTCAGCCTGTTGTTCACGATCCAGTTTCCGAGAGGTTGTGGTAATCAGACCTGCAAAACACAAAATCACTCGTTTCAGCAGGCGCTTTATAAATATCCTTTGACCCAACCAACTCTAACTACAAGTAATGACAGTGATTTAAGTTTCACAACCTTTTCAAGATGAACTTCACTGAAAGTAATGACTAGATGAATGCAGCAACTTAGTAGTTTACTTGCCACTGTTTTGTGGCACACATATTTATTTAATCACAAAAGCACTAATAGAAACACATGAAAAAAATAATATAACAATTATTAAATAAAAAAACATATAACACACACACACACACACACACACACATACATTCATACATACATACATACATATATATATATATATATATATATATATATATATTAGTGCTGTCAAACGATTAATCGCATCCAAAATAAAAGTTTTTGTTTACATAATATATGTATGTGTGTACTGTGTATACTTATTATGTATATATAAATACACACACATACAGTATATATTTAAAAAATATTTGCATGTATATACATTTATATACTTATATTTTATATTATATATAAATATATTTAATATATAAACATAACATATTTTTCTTAAATATATACATGCATGTGTTTGTATTTATATATACATTATAAATATACACAGTATACATACATCTATGAACAAAAACTTTTATTTTGAATGCGATTAATCGAGATTAATCATTTGACAGCACTAATATATATATATATGAAAAACACCGAAAGATATAATTTAAACAAAACTAATAAATAATGAAAAGCAAAAATAAAGTACACAATAAATGATAAAATTTTAATTGTAATGTTTCATACCATACAAAATAAAGTTGAACACTTGAAAAAAAATTTTTTTTTATTATTGCTACAATAATCAATTTTTGCTATAGAGATTTTTATTTATTTATTTATTTTACTTTTGCAGCCCTACTGTTGTGCTCCTACAGTAATGTTCTCCGTGGCACGTCAAAGTGCCTGCAGGTCCTTAAGTATGCTTTCTGATCAGGTGCATCGCAGGGCGCCCCATCACTGACCCATATCAGAGATGAAGAGACACATGAGGAGGAAGAGAAAGAGAGAGGGCGGCTGTGTTGAACCAAGTCACAGTGGCGCAGGGCACTTGTAATGAGAGAGAGAAAAAACGGAAGGGGAAAACAAAAAGAACAGGAGAGGACGGGGACGTGGGGGCAAACAAAAAGACCAGAGACAAAAGTTTGCTGATGACATCATGTCTGTAACACACACACACACACACACACACACACACAGTCTGTTTGAGGCCCCATCGGGTAATTGCTGCTACCTGAATAGGGTTTACTGGTCATAGTGGGCAAGCGGGGTGACCCATATCAGAGATGAAGAGACACATGAGGAGGAAGAGAAAGAGAGAGGGCGGCTGTGTTGAACCAAGTCACAGTGGCGCAGGGCACTTGTAATGAGAGAGAGAAAAAACGGAAGGGGAAAACAAAAAGAACAGGAGAGGACGGGGACGTGGGGGCAAACAAAAAGACCAGAGACAAAAGTTTGCTGATGACATCATGTCTGTAACACACACACACACACACACACACACACACACACACACACAGTCTGTTTGAGGCCCCATCGGGTAATTGCTGCTACCTGAATAGGGTTTACTGGTCATAGTGGGCAAGCGGGGCCTTAACGTCTCCAGACTTCTGATCTCATCGTCATGGCAACCAGAGGCTCGGTTACACAGCTACCACTCTGGACCGGCGTGTGTGGGAAAGTAAGTCGCATATGGGGGGGAAAAACGGACGGATTAGAGCTCTAACGTTGGACGCCGAACACCCACGCATGCTTTTTATGCGACGTCTATAATATAGGGTACTCAAAAAAACAAATATGCCATAAACAATCCCCCAGACGCAGACTTTCATAGTTGAAACTCTCTCTTAAAGGGATAGTTCACCCAAAAAAAGTAAATTCTGTCATCATTTATTCACCCTCATGTCATTCCTAACCTGAGTTTCTTCTTCTGTTGAGTACTGCAGAAGATATTTTGAAAGATGTTGGTAACCAAACAGTTTTTTTTGAAGCCATTGACTTCCATAATATGGAAAAAAAATACAATGCTGCCATCAACTCATTGGTTACCAACATTCTCCAAAATATCTTCTTTTGTGCTCAAGAGAGGAAAGAAACTCACACAAGAGGGTGAGTAAATGATGACAGAATTTTCATTTTTGGGTGATCTATCCCTTTAACCTACTTTTAACTAACAGCAATGGATTTGCTAATGAGGGTGTCTTTGTATAAGGATCCAATCAGTGAGAATGAATGCGCTTAGCTAAAGAACAGCTGCATTCACTGGAATTAGCATATTAATTAGAGAGACGAGTGATTACAAGCAATTAACTAAAACAGCAACAGTATACAACAGCATACCTATACAGGCCAGTTATCTGTTGCGTTTAGAATATGCATGAGTTTGGGATTATTTGATGATGGCCACATGCATTTATTTCACGGTGCATTTGTCTTTGTGTTCCTCCACGGTTGTTAGAGTTCACACGGGAGGCCTTGATTTCCCAAGAAACTCGTTGTGGATAAAAGTAACGTCAAAACCTTTGAAAACTGCCGGTGTTGCGTGTGTTTTGTGCGTCGAATGGCTGCAGGTGGGAATTTGCCAATATGAGTGTGTCTGTGATTCATTGGCGGGGTCGGCGTCATAAATTCGAAACGCGCACCAAAGGAACGTAAACCGGCCACACACACACGCTGAGATCACACTGCATCCATAAATCAACAGCCGTCTTGCAAAGACAAAGAAACAAGAGAGTGGCAGATTTCAGCAAAGGCGATTCATGCTGGTTTTTAAATTGCACACTTTTTTAAAGGGGCCATTTACTATGGGATTACAATTCTGCCACAATTCTGCGAAAGATCATATTTTGAGCGTGCAAAAGTGCGTTTTGCAAGCACGCGAACTGAGTTTTGTGGAGAAAATGTTTGTCTCGCAAAAGAAGAAAGTATTTAGAGAGCACGGAAATCAATTTTGCATTTAAAATACGTTTTTGGATGTGTGCAGACCTTCTTTTTTGCGCGTGCAACGTTTCACTAGCTTGCTCACCTGATGCCCGCCCTCAGTGCTCGCTAAATGCCAACAGCTCGCGTGCTCAACACAACCCAGCGTTACAATGTGCCATAATTCAATATTTCTCATGGGCATTTAATAATTTTTGACTTTCAGTCTGAGTTAAATCTCTTTTTTGGTTAATTGTATCAGTAAAAGAAAATCTGCTTAATAATCATGCACACCTGATTATAAGACATTTTTCACTTCCTGCCTTCATGAATAATTATATATCAATTATAAATTATTTAATAGTAGTTATTAAGATTGATGTCGTTTGGAATTGGTCAAATGTGCTTGGAAAAAAATATGATCAGAATATCAACTTGCATAATAATTATGCATGCACTGTATTTTTCCTCTTCTGCTGTCGAGGTAATGCAAGAAATGTTGAGATTGGTTGTCAAGGCAGCCAATCAGAATTTAGTAGCCTCGGTCTCTGATTGGCTGGAATTATGGCACATTGTAACGCTGGGTTGTGTTGAGCACGCGAGCTGTTGACATTTAGCGAGCACTGAGGGCGGGCATCAGGTGAGCAAGCTAGTGAAATATTGCACGCGCAAAGGAGAAGGTCTGCACACATCCAAAAACTTATTTTAAATGTAAAATTGATTTCCGTGCGTTTGAAATACTTTCTTCTTTGCGAGACAAACATTTTCTCCTCAAAACTCAGTTTGTGCGCGTGCAAAACGCACTTTTGCGCGCTCAAAATATGATCTTTCGCGCGTTTTTGAAAATGCAACCGTTATCGTTTCTGTGTAAACACCCAATACGGGAATCTTTGAAAACGGTGACGTAATGCGCGTGCGTAATATGTGTTAGGTATGTAGACATGCGCAGTACGTGTCGATTTTAAAAGGCCAGCGCGAACAAACATACACAACAATGGTGGAGTACATGGTACTGTTGTTGCTGCTCAAGAGTTTGCTAACGCTTCTTCAGCAAAGTGTGGATTTACTTCACCAATATTACAACCAACAGCGGAGACGCATCATATACACACGACAACAGGTACTGTTTACTAACAAGGTGACAGCGCCAACTACTGGCCTGGCATTCGTAATATAGCGTTTTTGGCCGTTTTCGCGGATATGTGTAAACGCGAATCGTTTTGAAAACGTTGTTGTGTATACGTGAAACTTTAAAAAAATTCAAGGGAAAAATTTTTTCGTTTTTGACTACATCGTTGTCGTGTAAACATAGCCTAAATTGCATCCATAATTTATATCGAGCTTTTGCGCTGTCGTTCATGCGAATTAAAAAACTTTAGCACAGTCTTACACAGTTAATTTTTTTAATAAACAACTTTATTAAACAAGGTTATTTAAATCAATACTTTGATCAAGTATATGTCATAAATGCTTTGAGCCAGTGGTTATCAACATTTTGAACTTGTTGTCCAACACAAAACTGAGCAGCTCAGATATTTTTACTATTTACGCTTTAATTATGATTGCTACTTGTTTTCGAGCTATTTTTTATAAAGAGAAACTGGAATCATAGATATATTAAGTAGTTATCCAGGATTCATTCTGTAATTCCAGGCATTTCAAGTGTACGTCTTCGATTGATCAGTTTACATCTTGATTTTGTGTTTAATTTGTATTTTTATTTAGATTAGTTTTATTTTTAATATATTATTATATATTAATATAAATGTAAAATATAGTATTAGAATATAATATATTAATATAACAGATTATTTTAACATTAATGATAATAATATAATTAATTTCATTTCATTTAAGTAATCCTGTAAAACCCGATCGACATTGCCCCACTTTTGCACTGCGTGTAAACATCTTCTGTCAGTTATTCAATGTGCTTGTCGCCATCAAAAAAATTAAAATAAATAAAGTAAAAATAACAATTAAATATATAATAAAAACTGCATAAATATATAAATATAAAATAATTTTTGAAGAAGTAATGCAAACAGTAAAGGCACAAAACATTTTATGCAAGTACTTAAATTCAAATATTTTCAACTACATAAACTTTCAAAATGTCTTCTTTTAGGACTATGAACGATTAAAGTAAAAGTTATCATAGGAACAAATATTTACAACTATGTCTAATAAATCACACTTCCATTCAAAAGTCTTGTTTTTGCATAAGTCTCTTTTGCTCACCAAGTCTGCATTTATTTGATTAAAAATACAGTAAAAACAGTAATATTGTGAAATATTACAGTTAAAAATAAATGTTTTCTATTTTAATATATTTCAAAATGTAATTTATTGTTGTGATCACAGCGGAATTTTCTTCAACAGTCTTCAGTGTCACATGATCCTTCAGAAATCATTCTAATATACTGATTTTCTGCTCAAGAAACAGTTTATGATTATTATCAATGTTGAAAACAGTTGTGTTGTTCATATTTTTGTGGAAACCATGATAAAAAAAAAATACTGTATTTAAAATATATTTTTTTATAACATTATAAATGTCTTAACTGTCACTTTTGATCAATTATTCATCTTTGCTGAATAAAATACTAACTGATAAAAAAATGTCATTGATCATGTGACTAATACAAAAGTTGCTTCCACTGAATCACAACATTCACAAAAACTTTTGGTACTCCAAGTTTCGTATTCACAATAATTGTATTTTTTTATTCAGAATAATTTGTAATAAAAAAATTCCAAAATTAAGCATTAACACTGGCCGTGAGTGTGTGCATATGTTTCTTGGGTATATTTCTGGCCTGATTCTGTCAATACATTATAGATAAAACGTAAGGCTTCATAAAGAAACGTCACAAGAGAAGTACTTTAAAGATATGGCTTATTACTGCTCCTCAGGCCATGCTATCACAGAAATGACGAACGATGCTTTTGATAAAACTCTGGGAGTCGTCTATTATTCCAAATGATCCATTATGGAGGATAATCAGAACGATCGCAATCATGGTGAGCAGGATGAATGCGGATATCTGCGCCGCATCGCTGGTTCAGGAACAGTGAAAACAGGGTGTTTACATGCTGTAGAAGATGCAGTGATTATCGAGCCGCAGCACACACTGAGTGTGTGCATATGTTTCTTGGGTATATTTCTGGCCTGATTCTGTCAATACATTATAGATAAAACGTAAGGCTTCATAAAGAAACGTCACAAGAGAAGTACTTTAAAGATATGGCTTATTACTGCTCCTCAGGCCATGCTATCACAGAAATGACGAACGATGCTTTTGATAAAACTCTGGGAGTCGTCTATTATTCCAAATGATCCATTATGGAGGATAATCAGAATGATCGCAATCATGGTGAGCAGGATGAATGCGGATATCTGCGCCACATCGCTGGTTCAGGAACAGTGAAAACAGGGTGTTTACATGCTGTAGAAGATGCAGTGATTATCGAGCCGCAGCACACAGAGAGAGAGAGCTATTCTTAGAGTCTTTCATCACGAGGAGGAAGACAGAACAGAGCGAGAGAAAGACGGAAGGATGCTAAGGAGTTGCAGGGGGACGGAATGGAAGAGTAAGAAACCGAGAAAGAGACAAAAAGACACGTAAGGCCTTGTGAACGAGAGAATGGGAGGGTGATACAGTGAGAGAGGGAGGAGAGGAAGGTGTTAGGAAGGGATAAGAGAGAGATGAGAGAGGATGAGACGGAGGGGGAGGAAAGACGAGGAGGAGAACTTGGGGTTGGAGGAGACTAAACGCGAATGTGTGAAACCTGCAGACGAGATTTAAAAAGACGCAAATTACTGCTGAGACAAGCAGAAGAGAGACAGAGTGAGCCAATTGAAGAGTTTAAAGCTGAAAATGAGCAATATTGTAGAAGCGGGCAGCATTTTGACGACTCTTGACCCTCCATCGGTCCACACAACTATTCATCTGTCCAAATAGACTGTGACTGATGAGTGAATAAAATCTGGTTAGGAACCGCTACATAATGCATGGTTAGACTCACATGAACGACAGTCTGGCCCTGGCTGTTTTTACTAGATGTAAGTGAATGAAATGAAAGACGTTGTGTGCTCGACTGAAGCGACGAAAGAGACAAAAAGACACGTAAGGCCTTGTGAACGAGAGAATGGGAGGGTGATACAGTGAGAGAGGGAGGAGAGGAAGGTGTTAGGAAGGGATAAGAGAGAGATGAGAGAGGATGAGACGGAGGGGGAGGAAAGACGAGGAGGAGAACTTGGGGTTGGAGGAGACTAAACGCGAATGTGTGAAACCTGCAGACGAGATTTAAAAAGACGCAAATTACTGCTGAGACAAGCAGAAGAGAGACAGAGTGAGCCAATTGAAGAGTTTAAAGCTGAAAATGAGCAATATTGTAGAAGCGGGCAGCATTTTGACGACTCTTGACCCTCCATCGGTCCACACAACTATTCATCTGTCCAAATAGACTGTGACTGACGAGTGAATAAAATCTGGTTAGGAACCGCTACATAATGCATGGTTAGACTCACATGAACGACAGTCTGGCCCTGGCTGTTTTTACTAGATGTAAGTGAATGAAATGAAAGACGTTATGTGCTCGACTGAAGCGATTGTCTAATAATGATGGAAGTGTTTGTGTTTAGTTCTCCTCCTCTGATCTGACGTGCTGTCGCCTCGTCTACACGGAGAGTCTTTTTACTGACTGCAGAGCAGCTTTTAACTTTTAACTCGGTGGAAACCCACAGAAATTCATTTGAAAAGATTTTTTCCCCCTACAGAATCCCATACGGGACACATGCATGATCTGTTACATGCTTTTTTTTTGTTTTGATGTTGTTATGAGAGGTAGCATTTCCCATAGACATTGGCTAAGATATGATATGAGTATAAATGCAAATGAAAATATGCAAGGAAAAACTTTCTTTTATATAAATACATATACAGGCTTATACATATACAATAATATTACATATTGCATTATGTATTAGTTATGTATTGTGTATTATTAAATAAAATAGAATTAAATACATTTATTTAGGATTTTTATTAGCATTAATATAATATCATATAAAAAAATAAACCACCACCACCAACATAAAAAATAAAAGAAAACAACGAATAATGATGATGGTGATGATAATAATAATAATAATTATTATTATAATTATAATTATTATTAAACATAATAGCAAAATTAAAAATGAGAATGATAATAATAAAATGCAATTATCATTTTTTATTTATATTTTATTATGCTGTTATTTTTGGTTTATTTCTTATATTATATTAATGCTAATAAAAATATTATATGTTATTAGTTAACCTAACAGCAAAATAACAAGAACAACAACAACAATAATAATAATAATAATAATAATTATTATTATTATTTAATAATATAACTATTGCTTGCATATTCTGTAAATTATAATCAATGTGATGATAATAACAACAATAATATTATTATTATCATAATTATTAATAACAATAACAACAACAATACTAAACACTTTTTTTTTTATGTGGGGTTGGTTGGCCCTATGTTGCAGTTTCTTTGTTATACTTTTGAAAGGATGCAGTGAATGTAATTATTTTGCACCAAGCTTAGATGTTTTTATTCTTTACCTCTGCTGGCCTTTTATTTGTTGCCTGAATTCAGTATTGATACCAGAGTCTTTCTGGCATTGATCAACTGAGTTGTTTACGGTTTGTGTATAAACTCCTCTGTTACAAACACATCT
Source organism: Sinocyclocheilus grahami (assembly GCF_001515645.1). Classification (NCBI taxonomy): domain Eukaryota; kingdom Metazoa; phylum Chordata; class Actinopteri; order Cypriniformes; family Cyprinidae; genus Sinocyclocheilus; species Sinocyclocheilus grahami. The sequence continues at coordinate 417,375 of NW_015506106.1, read as the reverse complement.
GCAAAACCAATAAAGTGTACAAGCAACGTCCCCCATGACAGTGAAGAAATCTTTCAGAAGCATGTGTAAACTATCATAAGAGACCTCACATTTCTCAATGTAGGGATCAGACTACAACTTTAACTGTCCCAGCAGATGTGTTAGGCTGTCGAGGGAGCATACAAACAAGAAGTGCAGTGGTGTCTAGAGAGTCTTGTGAAAGAACTAAAGATGGTTTGTTTTGGAGTCCCTTCACAAAAAGCTGCAGTGCATCATCAAAATACCCTCAAAACATCTGCCGCCAACCATGCTGACTACACAGTACACACACTTTCAAAAAACACACACCCTGGCTCTGTTTTCTCAGAAATGTGTCAATAAATAAACATTTCCTTGCGGCACGCACAAACTTTAGTGACACAAAGATGACATTAATTAAACACACACACACACACACACACACACACAACAAGGTCTGAATTTACAAAGCTGTGCATCATGTTCTTCCTACGGAGTACGCTTGAAAAGAAACATTATGAAAATCAACTTGGCTATCTCAGAAACATCAATTTCAACTCTGCTTTATAGGAGAATAATAAAATGACCCCTCCGTTCACCTCTAAAGTCATCTTTACTGTACTGCCCAATACTTCCCTCAATAGTTCCCTCCTCATATGTACTTTATTTAAACCTGGAATTGAATGAAGTTTCCTGAGAGCGGTAATTTTATCTCTCTCTGTGCGCTAGGCATATTTGACTCGGCATCAATAATTCATGTAATCTATATACATAAACAGACAAACAAGTTTCCAAATAAAAGCCCAACAAACAGAGTTGCAGTGTGTGTGCCAGCTAGATGGTGATGTATAATCGTCTCTGTTACACACATACATTTAAACATGATGAGGCTGAAAGGCCTTTCTCATGATGCTGACAGGTGAGAGCAGAGGCCAGGCCTGCATCCGTCTGATTAACATTTAAACTGCTTTCAACATAAACAAATACACGACTGAAATCAAGCAGTACACACTTCTGCAAGAGAGAGAGAGAGAGAGAGCAATAGATAGAACAATAATGATAGAATGATAGAACGATAGATAGAACAACAAACAGACAGATAGAATGATAGAACGATAGATAGAACGATAGATAGATAGAACGATAGATAGATAGATAGATAGATAGATAGATCAACAGACAGACAGACAGATAGATAGATATATAGATCGATAGATAGAACAACAGACAGACAGACAGACAGACAGACAGATAGATAGATAGATATATAGATAGATAGATCAACAGACAGACAGATATATAGATATATAGATAGACAGACAGACAGACAGACAGACAGACAGACAGATAGACAGATAGATAGATAGATAGATAGATAGATAGATAGATAGATAGATAGATAGATAGATAGATAGATAGATAGATAGATAGATAGATAGATAGATAGATAGATAGATAGATAGATAGATAGATAGATAGATAGATAGATAGATAGATAGATAGATAGATAGATAGATAGATAGATAGATAGATAGATAGATAGATAGATAGATAGATAGATAGATAGATAGATAGATAGATAGATAGATAGATAGATAGATAGATAGATAGATAGATAGATAGATAGATAGATAGATAGATAGATAGATAGATAGATAGATAGATAGATAGATAGATAGATAGATAGATAGATAGATAGATAGATAGATAGATAGATAGATAGATAGATAGATAGATAGATAGATAGATAGATAGATAGATAGATAGATAGATAGATAGAGATATATAGATAGAACAACAGATAGACAGACAGACAGACAGACAGATAGACAGAGATATATAGATAGAATAACAGATAGATAGACAGACAGACAGACAGACAGACAGACAGACAGACAGACAGACAGACAGACAGACAGACAGACAGACAGACAGACAGACAGACAGATAGATAGATAG
>NW_015506106.1:388616-415118 GCF_001515645.1 Sinocyclocheilus grahami | reverse complement strand
AGATAGATAGATAGATAGATAGATAGATAGATAGATAGATAGATAGATAGATAGATTTCACATTGATCTGTAACAAGATCGAACTTCTGCTACACACACACACAAACAGACAGAAGTCTGCAGAAAATTGGTGTGTTGTGAGTTTTTCTGGAAATACCGTTTATGAAAACAGACTTATTGCATCAAACCTCACAACACTTTCTGATCTTTCTCTCTGGCTGCTTCCATTTTGCCGTTGCCTTCCGTCTTTCTGACAGCTCGACCTTTTAAGACCTTTACAAAGTTTTTAATTAGGATCGGCGCTTCCTGCTGACATGCACTATGGGGCGTGTGGCTGGAGGGAAGGGCCTGTGGCTATGAAATTAATCTGTCAATCAAAGGCAAAACCATATCACCAGCCAATCAGCAGCCAGGATTTACAGTAGGCTCAGACGATGATGTCATAATGCGGAGAGCAGCGACAGACCTTAAGAACTCACACACCCAGATGTGCATATTTAAATAAGTGAATTTAAATACTAAATAAGCAGAATTAATGAATGCATGGGAAGGAATAATTAGCTTTATCTACACCACAGACTAACAATACGCTCATACAAAAAAAAAAAAACCCAAAAGGTATTACCATGCCCTTTCAGACATGATACCATGGTAAATCACAGTATATAGATAGTTATAGATAGAACGATAGATAGATATAGGTATATGTATATTATAATCATTTAATACCATGGTTTCACCATCTGATACCATCACTGTACCATGGTACTTTTTAAGGGACACACATATAAACTCAACTTATTAAAACTGACATTAATTTATTCTATCTATCACACAGATACAGTTTGATGGACAGGACACTGACCGGTGCGCGGGTTGATGCTGAAGAAGTTCTGCGGGTTGCCGCTGGAGATCCGGAATGACAGGCGGGGCTCAGTTGCCGTGGCGTCAGGGTCCTGCGCCTGGATCTGAATGACTGACTGATCCTTTGGGGAATTTTCCAGAATGGTGGCATGATACATCGGTTCAGACGTGAGCGGAGCGTTATCGTTAACATCCTCAACCTGTTAAATCACACACGGAAAATATATAAAATAAACATTTCATACAAGAACCACAATTTCACAAAATCTCACATAGGATGCACACTTATTTACCTGTATGTACACTTGCAGCGCCGCTGACTGCGGTACCACTCCCAGATCAGTGGCGTACACCGTCAGCCAACAGGAGTCCTGCGTCTCTCGGTCCAACAGATCTGTAGTGTAGATGACACCTGCAAAATAAAATTGATAAAAATGTCAAAACATCACAAGCTGAATATTTTAATTCCAGTGAAACAGCAGAGTTGATCATTTAGTTTCAATGCTAACAGGTAACGCATTCTACACTGAGACTGACAAACTCAGCAATAATTGCGGACAAAAAGCAGAAACATTAAAGCTGAGGTGTGCTGTTTGAGTATAACACGGCAACAATGGCTTAGCAATGGCATGAGTTTGGGCGGGGCTTCCTGCTCGGCTGGCCAATGGCGAGTGGTCTGGAAACCTGTTTGAAAACAGTCATTATTTATCACAGCAGTTCTGTGGTGATGCTAGTGATGAGGCACCTTTAAAAAAATCTGTGTTTTTCTGTGATAATACAGCAGCACACAGGTTGTGGTAAATTTAGATCAATAAGGAGGTCACTTCCATAAGTCATGTAACAGAAACACAGCAGAAGAAAACACAACCCTCAGGCTAAAGACCAAATAAAACCTGAACCTCTGACCTCAACAACAGCCCGACATTTTCAATCGTTCCATGCAACCGTAAACTGAGGTCTTCAGTCTTGGGGACAAAAAATTGAATTATGTCCATTGTCAGAACATAAAAAAATAAAATAAAAAAACCCCGGTTCATCTCAGGCACAGATTTGCCTCACAAAGCTAGACTTTTGCTCTGGCGGGACTGTTGAGCTAGATCTAATCAAAATAAAAAGTCTATAAAAAAAGTTAAGTAAAAAATTAAAATAGAATTATGTAAATAGAAAGTAAATAAATCTTTATAAAATATAAATAATATATATAATAATAGAGAATTATAAATATTTCCCCCCCATAATTTCTGTATAATTTATATGCACTTTTACATGCATCTGTGTTTTGCCAGAAACTACGGTTACCATGGTACATTTTCTGCAAGGGAACTAGAATCAGACTTGAATCAGGTAAAGGAATCAGATCAGCTTTCGCTGTATTGAAAAAACAGCCTGAGCTTTTGTGTGTGTGTGTGTGTGTGTGTGTGTGAGACATCAATAATTCAGTCTGTTAGCCTGTAGGATTCATAAAATCCTTTAGTTCATTGTGCTAGAGTGAGAGCACACGTAATATATTCGGAACACCAGCAGAACTGCCTGAGGAATCGCAAAATGAGAGTAGACAATGGAAAAAAAAATAGATATGAAGAGAGACAGAGAGTGTATTCTATTCTCTGAGGTAATAGAAACTCACTTTAGCCAATCGGAGACAGATTGGAAGTCCAGCCCTGACAAACCAGAGTCATCTCACACTATTACCACCAACCACAGCGCCTCATTCAACCAGATTACACACACACACACAGTTTTATAAAAAGCTATTTATAACTATAAATTAATTTTATATTTAGTAGTTACAATTTGTTATATTTGTTATAACCACAACTCAATTAAATATTTTTAATAAAAAACAATTATTGTGGGGATTAACATTAAAATAATAAAACTTATAATAAAAATGCATATTAATATTATATTATTAACCTTCCCCACAGACATATATTGTTTTATATAAAGCTAATTATAATTATTACAGAAAAACCAAAACTCAAACCCCACAATTCCTTTTTTTGTGTTTTTATAAACATTTTTAATTAACGTTAAAATAATAAAATATTCTAATAATATAATACATTTCAATACTATATTCTTCAAAAAGTGGAGACTCCATAGATAGCTATCGTTTTTTTTATACAGCTAATTATAATTTCTATAATGACTATATTACTATATATATTTTATGCATTAAAGGGGTCATATGATGCGATTTTTCTTTCTCTTTGGAGTGTTACAAGCTGATTGTGCATAGATAAGATCCCTAAAGTTGCAAAGACTAAAGTCTCAAAACCAAAGAGATATTCTTTATAAAAGTTAAGACTCTGCCACGCCTAACTAAGACTGCGCTTGTCGGAAGGAGGGACTTTGTTGAAAACGAAGCGTTTGAGAGAGGCGGGGCATAGAGGGGTTACAATAATGTACAGGATTTGAAAAATAATGTGTTTATTGAATATTAAAGCATGTCAACATATTCTGTTACACCAAATACACAAAATAATGATCTTTAAAAATTGCTTTCCAAATTGGAGGTTGTGTTAAATTTAGCTCACTTTTGTGTATAATTTTGTCCCCAGTCTACAGCTAAGCAGTCACACACAGTCCTGGCTGGAAGCTGATATTTCAGCAAGAGCTGAGCGAGCAGATAGGAAAAGCAGAGAGAGAGAAAGCGAGCGCAAATAAACGAGTGGAAATGGGGAGATTATTTAGCTTTTTCATTGGTTGTTGTGCTCCTGCTGTCTGACCTAGATAAGAATGATATGAGTCAATGAAAGAGTGCCAGCTGGATGGCATGAGGCGTGCACGTGTGTGTGTGTGTGCAAATATGTGTGTTAGTAATGCTGTTGACTGGCATAATCTCTGTGATCAATTATTAATGAGCACCCAATTATCTACATCCTGCCTTTCCCAGCATCCTCTTAATGTAATTCAGGGTGTGTGAGATAGTCCGGCCCATTAAATATGAAGGCCTCTTATAGATTAATTAAGAACAGAATACAAATTAGTCTCGTGAAAGAGCGAAGTGTTTAGGATGAGAGGAAATGTGAGGGTTTTCTGCATGTTTATGTAATCTCTCTTCCAATCTTTGATCTTTGACTAATCTTTGGTTTAATAATTGATCCTGGTGCTTTCAAGACATGGCACACACATTATTTGGCATTACAAACATGTTGTGTGTCAAAGCTCTGTTTCCCTGCACAGTTATACATTAGTTTTGAAATTGTCTCTTAAAGAGACAGAGCACTCAAAAATATAAATTCTGTCATTTCATCCAAAAATGAAAAATGATTTACTCGCCCTAATTTTGTTCCAAACACCTATGACTTTCTTTTCTTCTGTGTAAACCAAAGGAGATGTTTTGCAGAATGTCCTGGCTGCTTTTTTCCAGACAATGAAAATGGATGGGGACTGGAGCTGTCGACTCCAATAGTGACACAAACACTCTCTAAATGTAGTTCATACGGCTTATGCACTTTATTACAAGTCTTCTCCAGTCATAAAATAAATGTGTTAGGAACAGACTGAAATTCTTCCTGTAGATGTCACACTTCATTTACATTTGTGTAAATGTGATGCATCAAGATGCATAATTTGAAGTTTGACATGATTTTCAAACAATCATATATTAAACTGTTGTTTCATGACTGTATGGCTTCAGAAGACTTAGAATGTGGTGAATGAGTCATATGTACTACTTTCATAGAGATATTTGGTTATTTTTGGAGCTTGACAGGCCAAGTCCCCATTCACTTCCATTGTTTGATAAAAAGCAGCCTGGATAAATCTTTGTTTCACAAAAGAAAGGAACTCATACAAGTTTGGAATGACATAATAGTTAGTACACTATCATTCAAAAGTTTGGGGTCAGTAAGATTCATTTTTTTTTAAAGAAATTAATACATTTATTCTGCATTAAACTGATCAGAAGTGACAGTAAAATGTTTAAAAGTGTTATATAAAAAGATTTATATTTCAAATAAATGCTGTTCTTTTGAACTTTCTATTCATCAAATAATCCTCACAAAGATTCTGCAAAGATATCAAGCAGCACACCTGTTTTCAATATTAATAATCATAAGACATTTTTATTGAGCAGCAAATCAGCATATTAGACTGATTTCTGAAGGATCATGTGACACTGAAGACTGATGCTGAAAATTCAGATTTGCCAACACAGGAATAAATTGTTTTAAAATATATTAGACCGCTATTGTAATAATATTGCTGTATTTTACTGTATTTTTGACTAAATAAACGCAGCCTTGATGAGCAGAAGAGACTTCTTACAAAAACATTTGACGGTGAACTTGAAGTAAATAGTTTCTTTTTAGAATGTTCTATTAGCTGTTTTATTATTTGTATGAAATTTGCATGAAATATATGTCCCTACTTTTGCTAAATAGCGGTTTTATGTTAATAATCCCGTCTCTGGTTTTCAGAGAACTGCATTTAAAAGCACAATTGATTTCAAATTGTATTATGCAAACACACCCTCTGACTCGCATTTGTTTCCCAGGCTTTAGGTGTGTGTATAATTATGCAGGCACAGGTGTCTCCATCCCTGTCTAAGGAGGTGCAGTCTTTAACCCTAGGGGGATTTGCTAGCTTTGAGTCTCATAACTGCTGATTCATTCTGATTTCTGTTGCAGTGCTGGGTTAGTGTTCCCCAATCAGAAACAATAGGAATATTAAAACCTTTAAGCTGCAGTACTGCAAACACATATTCATCACTGTGTCTGTCACGAGACTCTGTTCACCTTTCGGGCTCTGTCTTTACATTTATTTTGAAAGATGAAGCTGGCGATTATGGTAAGGGGCGTTACATTTCCGACGAGTGCTTGTGGTGTTCGGCCAATCACAATGCACTGGGTCAGCTGGCCAATCAGAGCAGACTGCGCTTGTCGGAAGGAGGGACTTTGTTGAAAACGAAGCGTTTGAGAGAGGCGGGGCATAGAGGGGTTACAATAATGTACAGGATTTGAAAAATAATGTGTTTATTGAATATTAAAGCATGTCAACATATTCTGTTACACCAAATTCACAAAATAATGATCTTTAAAAATTGCTTTCCAAATTGGAGGTTGTGTTAAATTTAGCTCACTTTTGTGTATAATTTTGTCCCCAGTCTACAGCTAAGCAGTCACACACAGTCCTGGCTGGAAGCTGATATTTCAGCAAGAGCTGAGCGAGCAGATAGGAAAAGCAGAGAGAGAGAAAGCGAGCGCAAATAAACGAGTGGAAATGGGGAGATTATTTAGCTTTTTCATTGGTTGTTGTGCTCCTGCTGTCTGACCTAGATAAGAATGATATGAGTCAATGAAAGAGTGCCAGCCGGATGGCATGAGGCGTGCACGTGTGTGTGTGTGCAAATATGTGTGTTAGTAATGCTGTTGACTGGCATAATCTCTGTGATCAATTATTAATGAGCACCCAATTATCTACATCCTGCCTTTCCCAGCATCCTCTTAATGTAATTCAGGGTGTGTGAGATAGTCCGGCCCATTAAATATGAAGGCCTCTTATAGATTAATTAAGAACAGAATACAAATTAGTCTCGTGAAAGAGCGAAGTGTTTAGGATGAGAGGAAATGTGAGGGTTTTCTGCATGTTTATGTAATCTCTTTTCCAATCTTTGATCTTTGACTAATCTTTGGTTTAATAATTGATCCTGGTGCTTTCAAGACATGGCACACACATTATTTGGCATTACAAACATGTTGTGTGTCAAAGCTCTGTTTCCCTGCACAGTTATACATTAGTTTTGAAATTGTCTCTTAAAGAGACAGAGCACTCAAAAATATAAATTCTGTCATTTCATCCAAAAATGAAAAATGATTTACTCGCCCTAATTTTGTTCCAAACACCTATGACTTTCTTTTCTTCTGTGTAAACCAAAGGAGATGTTTTGCAGAATGTCCTGGCTGCTTTTTTCCAGACAATGAAAATGGATGGGGACTGGAGCTGTCGACTCCAATAGTGACACAAACACTCTCTAAATGTAGTTCATACGGCTTATGCACTTTATTACAAGTCTTCTCCAGTCATAAAATAAATGTGTTAGGAACAGACTGAAATTCTTCCTGTAGATGTCACACTTCATTTACATTTGTGTAAATGTGATGCATCAAGATGCATAATTTGAAGTTTGACATGATTTTCAAACAATCATATATTAAACTGTTGTTTCATGACTGTATGGCTTCAGAAGACTTAGAATGTGGTGAATGAGTCATATGTACTACTTTCATAGAGATATTTGGTTATTTTTGGAGCTTGACAGGCCAAGTCCCCATTCACTTCCATTGTTTGATAAAAAGCAGCCTGGATAAATCTTTGTTTCACAAAAGAAAGGAACTCATACAAGTTTGGAATGACATAATAGTTAGTACACTATCATTCAAAAGTTTGGGGTCAGTAAGATTCATTTTTTTTAAAGAAATTAATACATTTATTCTGCATTAAACTGATCAGAAGTGACAGTAAAATGTTTAAAAGTGTTATATAAAAAGATTTATATTTCAAATAAATGCTGTTCTTTTGAACTTTCTATTCATCAAATAATCCTCACAAAGATTCTGCAAAGATATCAAGCAGCACACCTGTTTTCAATATTAATAATCATAAGACATTTTTATTGTGCAGCAAATCAGCATATTAGACTGATTTCTGAAGGATCATGTGACACTGAAGACTGATGCTGAAAATTCAGATTTGCATCACAGGAATAAATTACATTAAAAAAATTATTCATATAGAAAACAGTTATTTTAAATTGTAATAATATTCTACAATATTCTTTTTTTTCTGTATTTTGATCACATAAATGCAGGCTTGGTGAGAATAAATCGTTTCTTTCAAAAACCTTTAAAAAAAATCTCACTGACTGCAAATGTTGATAATGTTAATTTTTGGCTTTTGGCAGATGCGTGCATTAAATTGTGCATTAACATTGGACCCACGAGGGCAAAGAACAATCCAAACACTTGTAATTTCAGCAGTGTAATTACAAATACATCTGTAGTGATTAGAAACAGGGTGTTGTGATACTGCGTGTGTTTAGTGGCACATCATAGGCTACTTCATTCAGGAACGTTTTTCCAGGCCGTAACCTAGCAACCTGAATGAAGTATGAATAACCGATCCCAAAACTGTCAAAAGTGTCTCTCCATCAAAAACACGCAACGGCAAACACACACATGAATCCCGATGCACTAAATCAATAGCCTTTATTTAAAGCAAATTTAAATGAGCCAATTAACACTTTAGCAGGATGTATATGGTGTGTGTAGAAGGTGTTATCTGTCAGTGTGTGTTAGACACTTGTGTAAGCCTGTGAGTGAGACACAAGCGTAGGTGGCACATTCACTGTCTGGGTAGAGCAGCTTGTGTGTGTGTGTGTACGACAGAAAAGGAAATTCACAGATTCAGTCATTTCAAAATATCCCTGTGGTTTTAAAGGAGGGTGTTAAGAAAGTGATGACAGGGAGCAGACTTTACAGTCTCCTAAACACAACCTCACAACACACTAAAAAGCCGCCCAGCTCTGGAGAAAACCGCCCAACACAATGTACCAACCACAGGCACCTGGGAAACTCTAAACCACAGAACGCAATTACACAATATCACAATTACATAACACAGCCTACAGTTTGATAGAAACTTTGTCAAACTGACAGCCTCAGAATTAGAGATACTTAAAGGGTCTAATACACTGTTTAGACTTTTATTTAGGGTTTCTTTATGTTTATTAAGCCAATTACAACCATAGTTTAGACTTAAACATGGTCTTTTTACTATAGTACTTGACTTGTATACACTACTGTTCAAAACCAAAGCTGCATTTATTTGATCAAAAAATGCAGTAAAATTTTGAAATATGTCAATTTAAAATAACCATTTTCTATTTGAATATATTTTAAAGTGCAATTTATTCCTTTGTTGCAAAGCTGACTTTTCAGCATCATTACTCCAGTCTTCAGTGTCACACGATCCTTCAGAAATCATTCTAAAATGCTGATTTGCATATTTCTTAATACTATCAATGTTGAAAACAGGCCGCTTCATATTTTTGTTCAAAAGAACATCATTTATTTGAAATAGAAATCTTTTGTAATTTTATAAAAGTCGTATTGTCACTTTTGATCAAGTTAATGTATCCTTGCTGAATACAAATAAAAATCTCTTTAAAAAATCATAAATGATCTCTTTTAGGACTAACCAACCAAATTTGGGCAAGTGTTCTGCAAATAATACATAAATATTTCAATAATGCAAATGCTAAATATTAGTAGAATACATACAAATGTGTAAACTTTAAATATGGGCAGGCATTTGTTAATATGTAATATTAATTTGACATCAGGAACTTCTGAATGACTTGTTTTTACAGCTTGGATGAGCTTCGTATTAGCTTTAGACATTAAAATATCACTTAATGAACTCAAAAGAGGAAGAAAAAAATCCAGTTTTCATGACATGTCCACTTTAAATGATTCACAAAAGGCCAAGATGTGGAACAAGAAAAATGTTAAAAGAAAACCACCGACTGCTGCAACACATCATTGGCTCTGAGCAAACGAGAAGCACTATTTTCTGTGCTTTTGAGCGACTGGCAGCTATTTCTGAACTCCATAAAGATCTCAAATTCACTGCAATATGAAGAAAATCACTTACCATAGAGAACCAATTGATAAAAGAAAAGAAGCTCGGGCAGCTGGTGGAGTCACTATGGTACAAGACGGGGAGCATCTACTCTAATAGTCAACTTTGATGATTAGATCTAATGTCAACGCGGCTATTATGGTTTGTGTAGGACAGAGAAACAGAGTTAGAGCTTGAACAGAATACTTTACAACTGATTAGCCCTTTAACGGAGAAATAGACTGGAATTAGGCGTAACTGGAAAATGCTTAAGTTGTTTTCTGGTTGATTTCATGATGGTTTGGAGCTGTAGTGACCCACTGTTTCTGTACAGTGGCATCAGACTGGAAGACATACTCTCAAGAGAGTGCCGGTGCATTCATGCGCACTCATACATATATAATCACTGCTTTTACATTGTATGGACAAAAGCGAAATATGAGACATGTTAATGTCAGCATAAGCAACATCCCAGGCATCTGAGATATCACGCATACATTTCCAAGAAGTGCATTCAACATTGAAAAAAAAAAAAAAGAATTTCACTCAGAAATTAGTACGTTTCACAAATCAGTATAAGTAAGAATTAAACAAGACATTTTAAAGTAAAAAAAAAACCTGAAATAGTATTTTCTTGTAAAATGCACTTTTATTTAGTTTTATTTACAACTCTGAAAACATTTGAATTATTATTATTATTATTATTATTTTTTTTTTACAATGAATAAGCATTTTCATTTGGAATTTTTTCCAAACATTGCTACAACTTCAACATTGGAAAAAAAAAAATGAATTTCACTCAGAAATTAGTACGTTTCACAAATCAGTATAAGTAAGAATTAAACAAGACATTTTAAAGTAAAAAAAAAACCTGAAATAGTATTTTCTTATAAAATGCACTTTTATTTAGTTTTATTTACAACTCTGAAAACATTTGAACATTTAATAGATAACATTTTTTTTTTTTTTTTTTTACAATGAATAAGCATTTTCATTTGGAATTTTTGCCAAACATTGCTACGATATTCCTTGCAGGGCTATTATTTGATAACTAAAGCCAAAATTAAAACTAAAACAAATAAACAATAAATTAATTAATTGTCATTACTTGGAATAAGAAACATAAATAAATAATAAACATTTTCATTACACTGAATAAGTGTTAACAGAAATCAAAATATAAAAATCTTATTTTATTTCAGCTAGTTTCAGCAACTTTGAAAACATTTGAACTTTAAATTTGAATTTTTTACACGCGAATAAGTGTTTTCATTTGTAATTTTAGCCCAAAATTGCTATAACATTCCCTGTAGTGTTATTATTGATAACTAAAACTAAAATTAAAACTAAAACCATTAAATAATACAAATAATAATTAATTACTTGGAATAAGTGTTAACTTATTTTATTTCAGTTAGTTGCCAAGGCATCATTTCTCATTTTGTTTTAATTTAACGAAGTACGCATACTAAAACTAAAGTAAAAAATTTAAGAGCTAGACAGACAAAAAAAAAAAAACTAATAAAAATGACAAAAACACAACAAAATTACTAAAACTTTAACTTAAATTTAAAGGAAATGGAAAATATCAAAATAAAAACGAACAAAAATAATATAAACTATAATAATATATTGATGACACTAAAATAACACTGGTTTCCCAACGGCTGTCAAAACAACATTTTTACAACTTTTATTATTAAAAATGCATTTGAATTTGGTCTTTTCAAAATGGTTTTCAGATAATGCATATGGATAACCATTCACCTTCTGCTATCAGACATCTCTGCAACATACATGTACTTAAGCACTATGTTTTTAGAGCAGGCAAATACATGCATTGCATAAGCAGGACGCATTGTGTTCTGTGTTACTTCAGCGGAGAAATCTCAGAAACTCCTACGCACACTTTGCAACAGAGACAGAAAAAAAGAATGAAAAGAAAAGGAGACATGAAAGGACAAAAGCACAGAGAAAGCCTTTATTGAGTCTGTCATTTGGGTGCGCTCATCCACTTCCCCCTGTTATTGTCCACCTATATTTAGGAGTCTAAGCCTTGCGGGGTTATACGGGGCACGAGGCAGGGTTTCATCCAATCACATCAGGCTACACGACCCTAACACTGAACCTTTGTAAGAGACGGATGGGGAAATCAGAGTGAAACCAGCAGGGACAGGTGTATGAAGACGGCCAGTGTAACATTTACGTGGCTGGCAGTGTCATTTCAGCGTTTGATTGGATATGACATGACATGAACTTGACCGCAGAAGTACTTTGCTCTAAAGAGATTGGCTGTGTTTCAAAATCTTGTGAACTGTTGAACTAGACAGCATTTAAAAAAACAAACAAAAGATTTAATAAAAATGGGGTATATAGTAACAAATTTTCACTCAGAAATTGCTAGTAAATTTCACAACTAATTACAAATTAAATAATTACAAAATGAAATTTTGAAGTAAAGAAAAACTGAAATGGCATTTTCTTGTAAAATATACCCTTAATTTTTATTATTTTATTTATTTATTTTTTTTACGGTGAATTAATATTTTTGTGTCATTTTTGCCTGTCCTCTGCAGGCTTATTATTGTTAACTAAAACAAAAATGAAAACTAAAACCATAAATTAATAAATAAATAAATAAATAACTAAAACTTAAATAAAAATTTATAAGAACTATACACATACATTCATAAATATAAAATACATGAAAAAATACAAAAACACACAACATAATAATTCATCGCTCTGATTTTGAGTATCATAAGTGCCTTGGAACGCATGATTTGAACATTAAATGCATCTACAGTACAATGCCCAAAATTGCTGTCTAGGTATTTAGCTCATAAGATTTTGTAACACAGCCACTTACTTGATCTACATCTAAAATTGTAGATTCAGCTACAGAGCATTGCTTGCTTAATCAATAAAAGAAAAGATTCATTAGCACTGTGTGACTAATTAATCTCCATCGTGCATTACTGCAGCATTTTTTTTTATTGTGTACAAAATAAGGGTGCGATCTGAAATGACAGAACTTGCTGAAATTAACAGGATGCCACAGTCCGGAGACCTTAGCTGCTGTAAGCATTATTTTTTTCATGGAATGGCACTGAGAAAAAAAAAATCCTGACAGATATGACTGAATTACGTGTCCTGAAATATCACACCTGTCTTCTGTGAGAGCCCTGAGCTCTGTAAAGTGACAAAAAAACCATTAAATATATGATTGTGAGCCATGGCCAGATTCTTTGGATGGCCAATAGGAAGACTCTGAGGCACTAGTTCTCACATGGCAGACCATGCGGAAAGCAGGAGAGCTTTGACAAATGTAGACCAAATTTGACAAAATTGAGATGATGTGCACATTTACAGGGTGCAGTTCTGGAAAAAAGCTGTGTCTAATAAAGTCTGGAGGAAGTTTTATAATGAATGAATTTGATAATTCTGTAAGTGAACTTACAGGACCTTTTAAGTCAACATGAAATGCATGAACCCCATCTACTTAAATAATGCAACACATTTCAGAGTGTAATCTGAATGTGAAAAAAATGGCTAAAATCGCTTATTTACATCCTGTCTACACTTTTTTTATAATGAAAGGATAACTCAGCACTGATATAAAAAAACAATAACAAAAAACAACTGAGTGATTTTGACTAACATAAACGCCTCTGATTGGCCATGCGTTCAAGAAGTCAACAGATGTGATTGGCTACACGTTGTAACTAAAAACCTTTGATGCTGTCCAGAGAGCAAACAGACCAAATCTGTTTTGTGTACATCTCGCATGTATTTCTGGATTAGGCTACTGTATGCGTTTCTGGATCTGCTGCGTGTTTGTGCAAGTGGGATAGGTTATGATACTATTTTCAATCTATGTGCGTCTCATTAACAGAAATGTGAGGTCCTTTCGGGCAAAGGGGCCATTTACACGACAACGTTTTCAGCCAAAAACGGGAAACTTTTTATGCGTTATGTCTACTTGTTTACACGACAACTGCGTTTTGGGGACTGAAAACATATTTTTGAAAACGGGTTTCAAAGTGCAAGTTTCTGAAAATGGCACCGTTATCGTTTCCATGTAAACACCCAATACTAGAGGTTGACCGATTGATCGGCCGGACGATTTTTGGCATTTTTTAATTAATCGGCATCTCAATAAATTAGAATGTCATGGAAAAGTTCATTTATTTCAGTGATTCAACTCAAATTGTGAAACTCGTGTATTAAATAATTTCAATGCACACAGACTGAAGTAGTTTAAGTCTTTGGTTCTTTTAATTGTGATGATTTTGGCTCACATTTAACAAAAACCCACCAATTCACTATCTCAACAAATTAGAATACTTCATAAGACCAATAAAAACACCAACACCATGAAATTGTTGGCCTTTACTAGAATTGATGCCGGAAAGTTATCATATTCATAAGTGCAACACGTCATTTGCATGTGAAAGTAGAAACGCATGCAATTCAGATGAAACTTCTGTGCTGATTATAACGTGCACCTTAACTTTCCACGTGTGTGTAGGTCCGACAATAGCATGCACGATGTCATCGCTCGTGGCCAGTGCGCAGCAGGCTGTGTAATATGTGTGAACTCATTTATTTTTGTTATCACTTGGCCATTAGACTTATATCAGTGTCCAGTGTTTCTCATACATTGAGTTATTACTTTGTTGAATAAACTGATCACTGCACGTTTCAAAATGAAAATGCAGCGCGGGTGTTTTTATATGAATGTAAAGAAAAACGTTTCCGTTTTTGACTACATCGTTGTCGTGTAAACGTAGCCTAAGCTACATTTTTTGTCTTTTTAACAAAAAAAAGACTAAAAGACAGAGTTTACATTACAACCTGGATCATTTCAGGTACATTAACACAGCTTTATCCATATAAAATTTTCTGTTATCGCATCTTTTAAAGTAAGATGTTCAGATTTTCGGCAAAATCACACTTCATCCTACCTAGATAATTTACCTGAAGAGGAAAGTCGTTTCAGCACATTTTGCAGTGATGAATCATGCACAGGAACCTACATTAATAAAACGAACAGGATCTGTTTTGATTTCATGTGATTATAAGTTGTAAATAACCAAGACTATTTCTTAATCACACACCTGAACAGAGGACAATTACTCCTTGTCGCCCCCTGTTGTTTCAAAAAATGGTACAACAGCAAATGCAACAAATATAAACGCCTCGTCCATTTGGGGAGGTGTGAGCACAGTCTGCAGAGGCTAGCGAAGCAGAGCCAGGCCAAACTATAACAAGGCTTTAAGCCGGGGCTCTTTCAGTGGTACGCAAAGCACTTAACCCCAGGAGGCTCTGTAGGGACCATCAGTGCAATTAGTGCACTGTAAGTCCCTGCAGATGAAAAGCGTCTGCTCAGCGGCGACTGTAATGAGCATGGGCTTTTTTCACACTTTGTGTTTGACATTTTTGATACTCTGTGGACAATTTTTTTGCCTCAAAATGAGCTTTACAACTCAAAATCAAAACCTAAAATGACACCGGAAAAGACAGTTGTGATATGGAAAAAAAACAAGACAGGTGTGATATCCTCAAAGACTCAAACTCGATTCCTGACAGACACTGATCCACCTGCTGCCAGGACACAAATCTCACAAAACCACATTTTTAAACCACTCTTACCACAGTACTGAAGTACAGCGCTGGAAATACTTTCCTTTGTTGCTGCTGTCAGTGAGTTGTAGCAGGGTTTAAAAAGTAGTAGGTTCTGCACCAGTGTGTGTTATTCATGCCCTTTAAAGGCCACGGTGAACCCTCTCATTTCAGTCTTAATAGAAATGGACAAATATTCATGGCTTTCTCTCCTTTTTTCTGATTCCCTCATTCCAAGGAGAGGTGAAAGACCACGGGAGATCTTAGGGTCGTTTTGAAACCTCCAGATCATTTTCAGGCAGCTTGCGGGTGAGTAGACACACAAACACACACACCATTCTGGCCTCTGAATGCCAGACTCTTTCATCTGATCTCGGTTTCCTTTTTCCCCTCAGTCTCTCGATTTATACTGTTACAAGTCTCGTCAACCTCATTTGGTCTGCACATGGATTCAACTATAAGGATACAAATACACTTGCTATCATTCACACTCTTATCTAGTGCTGGGTGAATTACCTACAAATTGTAGTCCATTGCTGATTACAGAAACTGCAATTAGTAACGTAATTTGCTGGATTACACATATTAGGTAATGTATTTCCGAATGTACATAAGTGGTAGAATTTTTTAGAAAGGAAAATTTAAGAAAAAAATAAAATTAAAGAATTAAGGCGAAACAATACATTATGAATAATTTACTGCCATTGTGTAGATAATATGTAATCATAGAATCTATTAAAAAAGTAACAGTAAACGGATTATGAGACCTTTAAAATGCAATGTAATCTAATTACAAGTACTTGATTTTTGGAATCTGATTGTATAATCCAGATTACATGTAATCAGTTACTAACCAGCACTGCTCTTATCAAACCCCTGATGGACAAATCCAGCTTTGGCTGAAACATGGTAGCTGGTTTCTTGCTGGTCCAAGCTGGACATAAGCTGGTGCTAGGTTGTAGACCATTTTGGATGTGGTACAAGTCAAAAGATCCCCCCATCTCTGATTGTTTTGTCTCTAGATAAAGCTTGAATGCTTCCTACTTTTTAAGTCTATGGGATTCTATGGGAAGTTTATCGCTTTCCAGGTGAAAAATCAAGTGACATACTGAAGATAAATACTTACGGTTAGGGAATTTGTTCAAATCCCTAGCCCCAAGTATGAGTAATAGTAAGCCTTCAGAAGCAATGCTAATAAAAACCCAGATACTATCAAAGAAAATGCACTGTCAAGGGGAGAGAGAAAATGACAGAGTGAGAAAAGGGGCAGAGAAAAAAATGTAAGGTTAAGTGTGTGGGTCAGACAGAATGACATGACAACTGCAATAAATGTAAATAAAATAGCTTTGTGTGGTAATTCAGTCCACCCGACAGAGACTCAACACATAAATCAACCTCACACATATTTCGCCACAAACACATATTTCTTTATGCAGAAATCATTATTCGCAGATTCACACACATGCACATGTACCCCCCTTTTTTATAAAACTGGACAAAAACAAATGATCCCATCAAAACACAGTGCACGTGAATTGAACGCAGTGCATGAAACATTAACCATAACACTATCAAAATTTCAATCGCACTTCAATCACTCCATCTCAACAGTCAAAACTCGACCTAAAAAAAATGTAGGCCAATCCAGTGTTTAACTGGCCTGAGGTGATAGACAAACTACTGAAGCCTATTCACTCTTCATTTATGTGTCCCAGGAAGTCACTGTGAGTGGCATACAACTCAGTGTTTTTTTCCCCCTTTCTGTATTACAGGCTCTATCTACAGCATATTAGCATTATTCAATACTTAGTGATTATGCAAGCAACGTGAGCTACTTAAAACAACACAATAAGGTGACTCAGAAAAACCCCTGTGAGAAAAAAATTAAGATTTGTTACCTTATAATGTTAGCCCCTTACCTCACACTGAATGAATCGCATATAACTGTACAAGGAAGCCACAATATATGCAACAAAATTGGCAGCACTTTACAAAAAAACACTGAACGTTATTCAGTATTAAAAACGTGATCAACACATACCTGTTTCTTCGTCAATGGTGAATCTCCCAAGACCACTGCCGTCACGTATGGAGTACTGCACCTCGCCATCCCTCCCCGTGTCATCATCCCTTGCAGAGACCTGGAGCACGGAAGTCCCAATCCGAATGCTTTCCTTTACTGATCCATTCATGGCGAAGTTCGAAAAATACGGTGCGTACAGGTTCTCATTAACATCCACCACCTCCAGTTCAACAAAGCTAACTGACAGAAGTGACACAGGTCGGCCTTTGTCTTTTGCTCGAACTGTTAGGTTGAAGAATTGTTGAGTTTCGTAATCCAGCTCCTTGGTAAGACGAATGGCGCCGCTAGTCTTGTCGACCTCAAAATGGCCATCGAAGTCATTAGCAAGCGAGTATCGCACCTGCCCTCCAAGTCCCAGGTCAGGGTCTTGCGTATCCAGCCAGGCAATGACAGTGCCCACTGGGAGGTCTTCTAGTGCACGGGCGCTGACAACATTTGGGATAAAGGCAGGTGGACAATCGTTAACATCCTCAAGTGAGATTTTAAGAGTTGTTACAGAAAACTGTTGAGCCACTCGCTCTGCCCGATCTCGCGCTTCCACTTTTAATATGAAGAACGGAGCAAGCTCACGATCCAGCTGACCTGCAACATACACAATCCCACTGGAGCTGTTAATGCCAAACTGTGATGTGCTGGTGAGTAGGGAATACTGGATCTCGCCACTGAGACCTTGATCTTTGTCAGTAGCTTCCACTTGGATGACTTCGGTACCAATGGGGGTGTTTTCAGCAATGTGGGCCTGGTAGCCACCATCTTGAAGAAACTGAGGTGCATTGTCATTTGCATCTGCTATGTAAACTGTAAGAAGCCTCCAGGAGGATCTTTGCGGTTGGCCTAAATCATGCAATGTGATGTTTAGAAGATAACGATCTGTCCTCTCACGGTCTAGAGGAAGGAAGATGCTTATTATGCCATTCAGAATTCCAATAGTGAAACAACTGTCTGTGTTGCCATCAGCAATGGCGTATAAGAGTTGTCCATTGAACCCAGTGTCTCCATCGAAGGCTTTTACCTGAAACACACTCGTGCCAACTTGTACATCCTCACGCACAGTGATATCAGTTGGGAAGGATTTATCAAATTGAGGCGTTTGACGGTTCACAGAGAACAGGTCAATAAAGCCTTCCTCTATTTTGGGTTTACTGCTAACTTTGGCTTTCTTCAGAAGTTTCTCAGCTAGTCGTTGGGCTACTCTGGTTTCGGTACAACTGAAGCTCTTGGGGGGTGACTTCCCTTGCACTACAGATATGTTCACAAACATAGGATCGGAAAAATGTTCCCCATCTGTAGCAGTAATTTTTAGACTGAACGAGTTTTTGGGTGCCACAGTGTTTAGGGAGTGATGTAAGGTCATGACACCAGAATCGGGATTTAAGTCAAAGTAGCCTCGCTCATTCCCAGAGAGGATCTTATATTTGACTAGCTCTAGCTCATCGATGTCTATGGCAGACATTGTGGCGATAACCTCACCGACCGGAAGTTCTCGAGAGATCACACCAACACAGGCCACTTTCTCAAATAGGGGTTTGTTATCGTTAACATTCTCTAGGTGCACAGTGACATTGACTTCACTCTCACGCCTATAAGGGGAACCCCAGTCAGAAGCACGAACCACAAAACTAAAACTCTCTACAGACGACTCAAAGTCTAGCTCCTGCGTTGTCATGACTGCTCCGGAGAACTGTTGCACGCTGAAAGGTAATGGTGTCAAGCTAGCCATGCTGTATGTGATGTACCCGTTTTCCCCATGGTCACCATCAGAAGCAGTCACCACAACAATAGCAGTGCCTATAGCAACACTTTCATTGATAAATACCTCATAAGACTGCTGAACAAATGACGGTGCATTGTCATTGGCATCTTCAAGAATGACTCTAACCTTGACCCTAAGGTCACTGTCTACTTCTAAGACCTCTAGCTCAAATACTTCCTGTGTAAGTTGGGTAAGCCAACGTGCTGTGCTGATTACGCCTGTCATGGTGTTGATATTGAAGAACCCTGAATCAGCAGATGGAGTCAGAATGTACTCAGCATCATCTGGCTCTGGTTGGAGTTTCACAGCCTCCACAACAGTTCCAGGAGGGGCAACTTCATTCAATAGGACCTCGTATTCGTCCTTCTGAAATGTGATTTCCACTGGGGCTGGTTGTGACAGTCGTAAGTGCACCGAGTGCACAGCAGAGAACTTCTGAGGTGTTCCACGATCCCGAGCCTGCAAGCTGAGGTTTAATCCATACGGATAGCTGTCCCAGTCGAAATGCTCTGTTGCACGAAGGACAAACTCGTTAGATCCTTTCTGACTGACTACCTCATCTCCCGTTTTTTCACTTGGCATCTCTGTCCTTTCAATGCTGAAGAGCTCAAGAAGGTCCCCAGCCACAATGCTTACCGTCTCAATCTCTCCATTCGCCCCTTCATCAAGATCCTCTGCAGTGACCACAGCTACAACGGGGGACTTCTCAGTCCATACAGGTGCTAATGTAACAATACTCAGTGTGGGCACATGCTCGTTAATTCGTTCTATATGAACAAACAGTTTGGCTGTACTGCTTACACCATTATTCCCATACAGCTTCATTCCCCGGTCCACAGCCTGAATCTCAAGATCATAGCGGTTTTGAGTATCAACATCCAGCTTCCCACTGAGAGAAACAACTCCGCTAGTTGGGTGCACAGCGAACAGCTCCATTCGTTCCTTGAAAAAGTAATAGAACTCTCCATTCGATCCTATGTCAGCATCTGTGGCAGTGACCTGAGCTATGCTGGTGCGTAGTGGTGTGCTTTCCGCAATGGTAACTGAATATGTGGTAGGGGAGAAAAGGGGTCGAAGGTCATTCATATCCAACACCTGCACACTAACTTTAGTCCAGGCCTCTAGTGAATCCCCCTTAATGGAAGCTTTCACTGTCAACAAGTAGTTATCCTGAACTTCACGGTTCAAGATGGCAGCATTCCCCCCTTTGGTTCTTATCCGCAGGAAGCAGAAATCACCCAGAGTGTACTCCTCAGCCTTGAAGAATCCTTCCTCATCCCCGGAGGTGATGCGGTACCTCACCTCCCATGAGTGATGTTGGAGAGGGACGCCCATGCGCACCTGGCTGGCAGCGTAGGTGCGGGCGGCTGAGTTCTCGTAGACCGATGCATGATACAGTGGTTGAGTAAACTGTAGGCGGGACCTTTCACCTTGGCAGTGGCCTGGAGGTGGAGAGAAGAACAGCAAAAGGGCCAATTGTAGGAGAATGGCCCATATGCCTGCCCAAAGGGCCATGCTCACTGCCATCCCATCACCAAACCCATCCTGGAGACAGAGAGAAAAAAACAGAGAAAGATGTTAGTCAAAGCAGATGACATGACAGTACACAACCTGACCTTTCACATCTAAAGTTTAGAGGTCACTATGAATCAGTCAAAAAGATTACGCACAAGCAGAGGAAGTTGTGTACCGAAAAAGGGCTGGTAGCCAGGCAACCGCAAGCCGAATGACATCACTACCCAGGTCTCAAAACTGACACAGACACACAATTATATACTACAGAAAAACCAGGAGGATGCGATTCAGGAAAATTCACTTACACACACACTCTACACAGAGGGAAAAAACAGCAGGAGAATGCAAGTCAGGAACAAAATAATTATAGAGAACGAAAGATCAAAAATACAACCCATGAAAACGAACAGACACACACACACACACACACACACTCATTATATGACATGGTTTTTGACACAGACACACAATTATATACTACAGAAAAACCAGGAGGATGCGATTCAGGAAAATTCACTTACACACACACTCTACACAGAGGGAAAAAACAGCAGGAGAATGCAAGTCAGGAACAAAACAATTATAGAGAACGAAAGATCAAAAATACAACCCATGAAAACGAACAGACACACACACACACACACACACACTCATTATATGACATGGTTTTCAAAAAGCTCTTGAGAAAGGACAAATGTTGTGGACTCATCAATATACTGGTCATGATAAAGTGCTGCTGGAGAGGAAGTCTGTGAGTGTGGGTTTATTATACCGAGTTCACACTGCATGATTTTCAAACTCGTCGGATCGCCGTTGTTTTCACACTGCGTGACTATCTGGGGTAGCATTCAGTTGCTGCTGTGTTCACATTGCACGATGTATTGGCGACAGGGGGTTTCACATTGCATGACTTCCCAATAGGAAGAATCGCCGACAGCTCTGTCTGGTCCACAAACTACGTTTCACAACAAAACACACGCGAGAAGTGATAAGGAAATAACGCGAGAACCCACATGCGTCAGACCGAAGTTCTCGATTAATTGTTCATATATCTAGTAAAATACTGATATTCTGGTCTATAACTCCTCCCCGAATTTCCCTCTGCCCTGTATCTTGGTCTCTCATTGGCTGTAGGTCATCGATGTAGTTTTCAGTCAGAAATCATTGCACACAGCGTGATTGTGAATCGTTGACAGCTCCAGATATTTAGCATGCCAAATATTTTGCGGGCGTCGGTGATTCCCTCAGATCGAGTCTTTGATAATTCACAATGCGTGATTGTCACTCACGTGAACGAGCACCGATTTTGCCTCCGATTTCGGGCATTTGTCGGCAATTTCGCAAAACCTGTCGGCAAGTGAAAAATTGGGCTAAAATTGTGCAGTGTGAACTCGGCATTAGTTATACTTGGGGAGGAAAATTGTCCCCAGAAGTTAGCTGAATCTGAAAGTCTTTGGGGGCCTAAATTGGAAAAATTATTCATAAATCCAATAAATAACAAATCATTTAATTCTAAAAATGCTAACATTTTCAATTAGGTTTAGCTATAATTAGCTTTATACAAAACCAATAGCAGTCTAAGGTATGTCCTCAATTAGTATTGTTTCTGAGTTCGTATTTGCAAGTAAGGCATTTTTCATGTGTGTGTGTTGGTATTAGGGCTGCACGATAAATCGAAATGGAATCGAGATCACGATTCGACAGAAGCTGCGATTGTCATGCGTATCTTTCAGTGAAGCACAGTTCTGTGATCAGCAGTAAATCTCCATCCAAAGGCCAGAGGGCGCTCTCGCGCTGAAACTCCAAATACGCCTTGCAGAAGAAACCCAGAAAATGCAGCTGAATAAACAGAAGATTCAACTACTTTCATTGATTCAACGTGACTAATAAACACACGACTACGGCAATATACGGTTTATCTGAGTTATTATTATTATAATTTTCATTAAAATAAAGTATATTTATAATGCAATGCCTTTATCACTGCTTAAATACTATGAAATATGTTCCGTGCCTTATTCTGTGTAAGAAGCCACATCATCTCACAGAAGGATTTAATTCAAACATTCGACTGACATTATGAAGTGAGTTTGGAGTAAAAATATGCAAACAGCTGTCATTATCGCGAACGATTTCTTCGATTTCATAATCGCGCAATAAAATCGTCTGCGATTTTTTTGCGTAACTTGTCAGTGAACTACGGCTATGTGTAGTAAATTCTGCTCCATCTGAAAGCAAGTGATGATGATTTCCTGCTGATTACAGAACCGGCATTACTATCAAAATGCGCATGACAATCGCATTCGATTAGTCGTGCAGCCCTAGTTGGTATGGTACATCAACTTTTTGCATTAGACACTGATTGTTTTGTGTGTGCCCTGCAGGATGGTTTGGATGTGTTCCTGTCCACAAAAATTTAATGCTGACCTTACCATGCACACACACACAGCCCAACTTTTGCCCACACAAAAACACACATGCATACACTAAATATAAACACACAGAACGAGTTGCTGTGGTCAGCCCACACATGACTCAGCACACACATACACACACACACATCCCCTTCCATCTCTAGTGATATCCTACAGCACACTCACCAACTCAGTCTCACAAACTGGAAAAGACACACACACACAGAACTCAAAATGCAGAGATCAGCTAATTTTATTTCTCTGGGTCTATTTCTCTCGGTTTCTCTCTCCGTCACACTCTTCTTCTCTCTCTTTGTGTCCACATACACTGACAGACAGTGAGTCAAGATTAAAACCAGCAGGCATTTTGGAGCAGTCAAGGTTCAGTACGCAAACAGCATCTTGTCTCCCCTAAAGCCTCTTCTGCTCCATCTGAAAGCAAGTGATGATGATTTCCTGCTGATTACAGAACCGGCATTACTATCAAAATGCGCATGACAATCGCATTCGATTAGTCGTGCAGCCCTAGTTGGTATGGTACATCAACTTTTTGCATTAGACACTGATTGTTTTGTGTGTGCCCTGCAGGATGGTTTGGATGTGTTCCTGTCCACAAAAATTTAATGCTGACCTTACCATGCACACACACACAGCCCAACTTTTGCCCACACAAAAACACACATGCATACACTAAATATAAACACACAGAACGAGTTGCTGTGGTCAGCCCACACATGACTCAGCACACACATACACACACACACATCCCCTTCCATCTCTAGTGATATCCTACAGCACACTCACCAACTCAGTCTCACAAACTGGAAAAGACACACACACACAGAACTCAAAATGCAGAGATCAGCTAATTTTATTTCTCTGGGTCTATTTCTCTCGGTTTCTCTCTCCGTCACACTCTTCTTCTCTCTCTTTGTGTCCACATACACTGACAGACAGTGAGTCAAGATTAAAACAACACACACACACACACTCATTACCTACAAAAACACAAAACATTATCAATAAAAAGCCATTAACCACATAAGCACAAAACATTATCAATACATAAAGCCATTATGACAAGCCACTGTCAATACAACTGCACACTAAAATAACTACATGATTTCTACTATAACTACTATATTTCCCAACCACGAGTCACGCAAACATTAACAAAACATTTGTACTATGAACCACGCTTTGTAAAATACAGTTTCGAAACATTAATGAACTTAAGATCCTGTGTTGGGTTCATTCACATTCACATAAATAATAAATACTCTAAAGAAAAGCAGCATTACATTTTTTTTTTTTAAATCACGCTTTGTGTTTTCCTTTCTAATGGAAAGTGTTTGTGAGCTTGTTTGTCTGCGGATATTTCGTTATCTGTAAACTGTATTATAATCCATTCTCTGACAGCTACAACTGCACACTAAAATAACTACATGATTTCTACTATAACTACTATATTTCCCAACCACGAGTCACGCAAACATTAACAAAACATTTGTACTATGAACCACGCTTTGTAAAATACAGTTTCGAAACATTAATGAACTTAAGATCCTGTGTTGGGTTCATTCACATTCACATAAATAATAAATACTCTAAAGAAAAGCAGCATTAAATTTTTTTTTTTAAATCACGCTTTGTGTTTTCCTTTCTAATGGAAAGTGTTTGTGAGCTTGTTTGTCTGCGGATATTTCGTTATCTGTAAACTGTATTATAATCCATTCTCTGACAGCTCCGCGTTTAAGAAAATCTGCATCGCTCCGCTACATCTGAATGCATGTGTGTTACGTGACGAGTGACGACCAATCCAACATTATGAGAAACAGAGAGGAAGTGATGTAGAACAAAGCGCATTTCCATAACAGAGAGAATTCTAAATGACAAGTGTGTTTGTGAGATGTTATGATATCCACAGACCACGGCATGATCCTTTCACTTCAGTTTCACGTTTAAGAAAAGCCGAACTGACGCATTTCTTCTAAATGTCTGTATGTGTATTAGTGATGTCACAATACCAACATTTCAGCAGTTGATACCAATGCCAGAGAAATTTTATACCCTTACAAAAATTAACCATGGTTTTATTACAGTAAAAGTGGAGTAACCATGCTTTTGAACCATGAATTTGTGGTTACCATGACTTAACTACAATAACCATGTTTTATTTTTTTTTTTGGTTTTATTTGAAGTAAAACCATGGTTAATTTTCGTAAGGGAAGATACAATCACAAAGCAATAACACTATGTTATTGAACAGGCAACACAAATGGCCACCTATTAGGGCTGTGCAATTAATCAGTAAAGCTGGTTCCGCGATTAGTAGTAAATCTCCATCACCTGCTTTCAGATGGAGCGGTATTTACAACACAGAGCCGTAATTCACTGACAATCCGCCCCTCTCGTCACAACTACTAATCACAGAACCGGCTTTACTGACGAGATG
This sequence comes from Sinocyclocheilus grahami, assembly GCF_001515645.1. Classification (NCBI taxonomy): domain Eukaryota; kingdom Metazoa; phylum Chordata; class Actinopteri; order Cypriniformes; family Cyprinidae; genus Sinocyclocheilus; species Sinocyclocheilus grahami. The sequence continues at coordinate 389,781 of NW_015506106.1, read as the reverse complement.
CGCATGACAATCACATGTGATTAATTGCACAGCCCTACCACCTATTGGGGTCCAAGAAGACATGTTTGGAATGGAATACTTCTTATTTACTAAAACCTTGTCTGTTATTTAATGGCCCAGTTCAGAGAAAGCATTTATGCATGAAGGTATACAGGAAACTGGTTTCACACAGGCCTTGAAGGCACCATAACCTCACGTCTAATGATCTAGAACAAATTCAAGTGAGCTTTAGACATAACCAAGTGAATATTTTATGACTATAATGCTGGTTTCTCAGTAAAGTTGGACATTTATTTGGAAAAATGTACTTACTCCCAACCACTCCATTAGACTGTATTAAATTAAATTGTATTCTTCAAATAAGTATATATGCCATCAACAACTGTCCAGATGAAGGCATTTCTATAAGGCATTTTCTATAACTTGAGATATATTTTTAATTTGTTTCTAAGTACTGGTATTTTTGACATCCCTAGTGCGTGACATTACTGTTTTTCTTTCTACTGCTTGTGTGTTGTTTTCATCTGTGTGACAACAAATCCAATATTCTGAGTGTTGCATAGAGGAAGTGAGGGAGAACAAATGGCCATTTCCATAACAGAGAGTTCTGATGGACTATGTGTGTGTGTGCTTGTTTTGGTGTCATTAATTGAAGCGGGATCTTTATTGCTGCTGGCATTGGTTTCTGTAAGTGTCCTGTCAGTCTGAGCCAACAAATTCTGAAAGCACATATACACACACTCTTGCTTTCTTCACACGTGCTACGGCTAAACGGACGGTGCTAACAAGCGCAGTGTGAGTGTGTGTTTGAGGGGACGTTTGTGATTTGGTGGTCCCTCATGCAATCATGTGACCCGCAGAAGCAGAGCAAAAGCCCTCAGAGTAAAAAGTGTGCAGGAGAGAAGGACAGTGAGTTCAAAGCTACCAGTGGAGAGTGTATGTATTATGCATAAGACAAAGAAAGGCAGAACAAGTGTGCGTGAGAGAAAAGTTGTGCGATTCTCCTGTCACGTCCGGTCTGTTATTGTGTGTTGTTCTGCTAGGAGTTAAGCTGGGCTGGTTTATGTTATGAAATGTGTTGAGTTCACTTCACGGTCTTTCTTATTGAACATCAGCATGCGTGCATGTGTGTGTGTGTGTGTGTGTGTGTGTGAGAGAGAGAGAG
>NW_015506106.1:381075-388446 GCF_001515645.1 Sinocyclocheilus grahami | reverse complement strand
AGAGAGGGAGGGGGGGGGGGTCAAACATGAGAAACAATTTAGATTGTTTCTTGAATGCTTGCGGAAAAACTTTTCAACACCCACAAATAAACCAATGTTGAATACTGATATTGCTAAAAGGATAATAAATTGTCCTGTAACATTACAGAAAGCTTGAAATTTTGCAGGCAAAAACATCTGAAAATGTAGCAACATATGACGCACAGCTCACATTCTTTATGAAAAATAACCATGGTTTCACTACAAATAAATCCAAAAAGCATGGTTATTGTAGTTAAACCATGGTAACCACAAATTAACCATGGTTTTGTTACACTAACCATAGTTTACCCATGGTATTTGTAGTAAAACTGTGGTTATACAAATGGTAATCGAAACCATGGTTCATTTTTGTAAGGGACAGAAGTCACTTTCGAACCAAGCAGACTTCACCTCGTCAATAGAGCAACTTGAACCAGTTGCGAAATCTGCGTGGGAAAATCTTTTACCTTTCTAACAAAATGAGGAAAATTCACCAAACTACAATAAACACGTGCTCTTTTAACCAAGTAACTACAACAAAAAGGATGTTCTCCTTTCAGTTCTTGTCCAACAGCATTATGTCTACTGTCCACTGCACTGTATTTCTGGATACTCGGAGATGATTTTCATCACAAGAATGAAGACTCGCACTTTAATCTACAGTACGAAATCCCATTACCATCTCAGTTAGTTGTAACTGCAGAATACAATCACTTTGACTATGAATCATAATGAATGATGAATCATAATGAATCAATAACGAATTAATAGGATAATGAATCATTCATGAATTGTGACTGGGTTTGAATGACTCATTGAAAATAACCTATTTCAATGAATGATTCACTCACCTATTGAGCATTGCAATGGCTTTCAACCAACTTTACTTCTAATGAAAGCTATATTTAGACAATAAAGTAGTGTAATGAAGAACAGTGCAAAAATGTAATGTCACTACAGAAATATCACCATAATGACTTTTCAGATAGTATTTATTCTTGTGACTTTTAAAAGTACCATTTTCTGTCTACATCTTCTCCAGAAACAGTTTGTTAGAACATTATGAGTCCGAATCAAGACTGAGTCCAGAAGAGGTTCGTGTCCACAATAAGACCAAAACCATGAAAATATGGTCTTGGACTTGGACTTGGCCAAGATCATATTTTTTTTTATGATTTTGGTCTTGTCAGGGACCCTGGAGCATGTGGACTCAGTCTTGACTTGGACTCGACCCTCTTCTGGTCTCGAATGAACTGCACTACAGCACTGCACTGTGGTCAACACTTCACACCAGAAACTACAAATTCTCAATGTATATGAAATGAATAACCTTCAAATGTATTCTTCAATCTGTTCTGAGACTCCTTCCACATTTTTTCCCCACAAAACCTCCATAATCACCACGTCTCTCTTCAATTCAGCTTTCCTCAGGACATCACTCAACCAATTTGCAGTCTCATAAAAAGGTACTGGTATCTAGTATAATACAATTAGAGGAAGAGCGACAACCATTATTTTCAGGGTGTACATTGTCGCTATATGAATAAAATTACATCACAACACCTTTGTTCCAGTGTGAATGAACTGCCATCTGAATGCATGAGTTTTATAAAAGAGGAGCCATACAAAACATTATCCTTACCGTCCTTCCTCACAATCTGGCCAATTCAGACCCTTTTAACCCACGTTCTTTATAATTCTTTTCTAACTCAATGGAGGGTACTTTGTTCAGCTTTGAGTTTTTGAGTTATTGTTCAGAATGAGTTTAAAAAAAAAAAAAAACTAATTCTGATTCTGATGTTTGAATTTTACATGCAAAATCTCGACTTCGGTTACAAACTTGTTAGCAATGTGCTAATCATGTGAAACACATGCTAACAACATGCTAAATCATGTTAGCTATGTGCTAAATCATGCTAGCAACATAAACCTTTCAAAAAACTGCCTAAACTTTCAAACTTCAAGCTTTTACTGCTTCAAACTTTCAGGATAGGCTTTCTCAAGCCAACTTCAAAGTTTGTTCACAAACTTTCCTCATCTAGATAGGGCAAGATGTACCAAAATATTAAAATGAAACAAAGTGTGATGGAAAAGGTTCATGCTGTCCGCATTTGTGTTACAGTTTCCAAAACACCATTGTCCCTGTCATCTGTATCGCTGTAGGAATAATAGGCACAGTGTGAACCGAACCCTGCTGACACTGAGGTGCGTGTTCACACTCAAGGTTATATTAAACATCAATCAAGCCGAAGCATTGCAGACACCACATTTCTGTGTTCTAGCCCAGCAGTTATGTGTCACAGACACGCCAGTCTTCGTTAGCATGTAAAGCACCCTCAGTCCTTCAATATTTTACAATTTTGCTTTTACGGCTCTGCGGCCACTATAACGTTAAAAGCAAGCTGTTCAAGTCACTGACACAAAAAACCTGTTTCAAATCAAAACGCACTCAAACACACACCCCAATGAAAAATGATTTCAGCATACAAATCTGCACTTCACAGAAACATGATTCCTGGGATAACTAGTATTTATTAATGAGTAGGCAGATTCGCAGATTAAAGATTTAAGACACTATGGGAACGTAATGTGAAATTGTGAAATTAATTAATGTCAAATATGGAAACTTTATGTGAACCATCAAGATTTTAAATTGAGCTGTGGATGAAAATGTTGCAGGCCTTACTAATGAAATGAAACCGTTTTCAAGCTCTGTTGGTTGGAAACATCATAATGCAGACATAGATGCACTCTGGGAGTTGTTATGGATAGAAATGCGAAGTGCAGCTGGTGCTGTATCATTGTTAGTGTTGAGTTACTGTATGCTGAAGAACAGAGAGTAATGTTAACACCAGCTCTGCAGTGATTGCCTTAAAAAGTGTTCATTGAGTTGAGTAACACTTTTATTATAGAACTGGTGACACGTTGTGTTGTTTTGTGTTGGTTATGTGTTCTGTTTTGTTTAGTTACTTTAATAATGATTATTTGCAATACATATAATTGAACAAGAACAATTTAATTGGCTGTTTTCTTTGTCACAGGGAAAGTGTAATATAGATACCCCTTAAAAAGTCACTTATTCATGTTTAACTTGAACTCATAACAAAACAGAACTATGAATTCCTTTAAAATCTTTCAAATAATAGTAATAATAATAATAATAATAATATAAATTATAAATTAATTTTAAAATATAAAAAATACTCTTGTAGTCTTTTTCTACATTTGCACTGGATAAAATAAAATAATAAATTAAGTAATAAAAATAAATTAAATTACATAAAATATAAAATAAAAAATGAGAATGCAAGCAGTAATAAGAAATAATATAATTCATATTAAATAAAATGAACAATTTAAATAATCAATCATAAAAACAGAATAAAAAATAAAGAAAAATAAAATAGAAAAACATATGAGCAATAATAAAAAAAATGAAGAGAAATAAAATACTATATAAAAATATAAAATTAAAAAATTAAAGTAATATAAACAACAATAAAAGCAAAAGAAAAAAATGAACAAAGAACAAATCCATAAAAATATCAAATGAAAAAAAGATAGCATAATACAAGCACAACTAAACTAAACTAAAATAAAGTACAATAATAAAATGAAAAATAATAAATTAACTGATTATGTAATAACTGTGACAGGCCTATGTTGAGTTGATCTGAGCTTTTCTGTTTTGTGGACTGTGATGTTCTGTTGGATGTGATTAGATCTCTGTGTTGTTGTGAACAGAAATCTGAGATTCAGTCACAAAGACAGTCGTCCACACACACACACACACACACAGGTTTGTTTTTGTGAAAAGTGGGGACATCCCATAGGCGTAATGGTTTTTATACTGTACAGACCGCATATTCTATTGCCCTTTACCAACCCTACCCCTAAACCTACCCCTCACAGGAGACTTTGTGCTATTTCAGATTTTCAATACACTCCATTCTGTGTGATTTATAAGCGTTTTGAAAAGTGGGGACATGGGGTAATGTCCTGAAAAGTCACCTTCTCCTTTTAATACCTATGTTATACCTTTGTCATTATACAAATTTATGTCCTCATTTGTCACAAAAACACGCGCGCACACACACACACACACACACACACACACAAACTGACACCATAAATCTCTGTCTTACACGTCTGTACATCTTTCCTCTCCAGGAGACAGCAAGTCCTTACACACTACTGCAGCTTTCACCTACACAAAAACCTCAATGTGCCGCTGGAATAACAATACGTTCACTATCACACCCTCGCACGTAAACACACTTCACTTCTCCTGAGGTGAGACGACCTACTTCTCTCCTTTACAGTGCTGAGGCGATTGAGAGAGAGAGACCTGACAGAGAATCTTCCTTCTGACCAGAAATCCTCAGAGACGTGATCCTGAGGCGGTCAGGAGAGTTAGTTCATCACACACACACACACACACACACACACACAGAGAGAGAGAGAAGGATAGCTCATATGCCGAACCCCCAGGGAGCACGTCAGTTCTGCTGTAATGGAAGAACAGAGTGAAAAGATGAGAAAAAAGAGCATAATATAAAAGACAGAGACAGACAGAGAGAGAGAAGGACAGAGAGAGAGATCCTGAACAGCTGCCAGGATTCATCCAAACCGTCCCTCGCTGTCCCACCAACAGAGTGACCAGAGTTGTGTTGTGCATTACTGTGTTGGTCTGTTTTCAATTCTACTGTGTATTCTATTATGTCTATTGTTTTGTGCTGTTGAGGTATTCTACAGTATTATGTGTATTGTGTTACGCTGTTTCCTAAAGTATTGTGTTCTGTTGTTGCTTTGTGCTGTGCTCTGTTGCGTTGTATTGTTATTGTTAATTAAAACTAAAACTGTTCAAAATGGTTTTCATTAATCAAAGTAAAGCTGAAATAAATTAAGATATAAACACTATGTGAAAAACCTAAATTAAACTTAAATGAAAATCAGAGACGTTGCCTCTGCAACTAACTAAAGTAAAATGAGTTTGTTGATAAATTACTTAAACTGAATTACTAAATTATTAAAATTGAAAAAAATAAATAAATAGATTATAAAATAAATATTAAATATTAAATAATAATAATAATAAAAATGATAAACGCATATCACAAAATTACTAAGATTTAAACCAACATTAAAATAAAACTGAAAATATAAAAATAAAAGTTAATTCAAAATATTAATAAATACTATAATAGTATAAATACTAAATACTAAAAAAAAAACACTGCCATTGTGTTGTGCTTTGTTTTCCATTCTGCTGTGCACATAGAATTATGTGTTTTCTAATGTATTGTGTTCTGTTGTTGCTTTGTCCTGTATCTCAAAATATTAACTGAAATGAAGCTGAAATAAAATAGATAGAAAATCATTTTCATTAATTGAAATAAAGCTGAAATACAATATAAATATTAGATGAAAAACGTAAACTTAAAAAAATGACATGAAAATTAGAAATGTTGCCTTGGCTACTAACTGAAATAAAATAAGTTTAAGTTAAATTAAAACAGAAAATTCAAATAAAGCTAAATACAAATACTAATAAAAATGACAAAAGTATATAAAAGTATCTAAAAACAAAAACATACCAAAAAAAGCCAATTCAAAATATTAATAAATACTATAATAATATAAATGACACTAAAATTACACTTCTATCTTTTTGTGATTTTATTAAATTTTTTTGTTGTGTTCTGTTGTGCTGATATTCACTGCGTCCGAAATTGCATACTTTATAGCAGTGTTTCCCACCCTGGGGTGCCATCTGTCGAGAGCAGGGGTGCCATATAAAAAATAATTTTTAAAATATTTTTAAATTGCTAAAATGTTCAAAAAAACCATCTATTATATCCATTTCTGATGTCGCCAATAATTAGAGATGCACCCAAATTTCGGCTGCCGAAAATTTGTTCACCGCTCAGGTTTCACTTTGACGTGGTGTGACGCTCTGCGTATTATCCCGCTCTATGCGCTCCACTTAGACCTACCTGAAAAACTGAAAAGCTATTTATTTAATTCGAAGGCCTGTCGTTATTTTTTATTGGTGATATCATTATTAATTTCTTTATTTGTTCTTATTTTATTACTGACTGCTTACTTGTCATTTTTTATTCAATTCAAAGTTTGAAATCAAGCGTCAATCTCGTGCTACTGCACCAAAATTACCCCACTGTAAAATGAAAAAAACACTATTAGTTATAGTAGGCGAAAAGTATCCAGATGACCTACTTCCGCCCGGATACTGAAGTGTGCATTTGATGGACACTTTACTATCCCATGAGGCCACGGGAGAGGATTTATGAATGGAAGTGAAGCGACGCAACTGACGCAGATAGGTCATGTGACAGTAATAACATGGCGTACATAGTACGTCCGAATTTCATTCATATGTCCCATTTTCATACTATATAGAACATAGGGCTGGGCGATATAGCTAAAAAACATATCAACGATATAATGTTTCATATCGTTCGGTATCGATAATTATTTACATTTTTTATAACCTTTTTTAAAACAAAGAGCAACAGAAATTTTTTTATTTATTTAACCACTGTATTTTTAAATTAACCCAATTTATTAGGGAAAACAACAAATATTTTTTGTTTTAACAGTCAAACACACAATAAAAATTAAACAAATATCTAATTTCTAATGTTTTATATGCAGATTAAATAGGTTTTAAGGAAACTTTTGGCTTGTCTCCCGAGGCCACAGGAGGGCGCAATGAGCAAAATAATGCAGCACATTTAAATTGTCAACGCAAGGAAATAAATGTCTATAAAAAAAACTTCATTACATCTAAATTTACTCATATAAATCAAATATAATTTCAGAAATTGCATAAACAATTATGAACAAAACAGCATCATGTATTTATGCATTGCTTAATCCAAAGAGCCAAATCGCCCATCACACAGATTGCATTTAAAAACATAAGAGATGCAGTGAAAAGGAATAAACCTCCACAAATTCGCAACATGTTTTCTAGTGCTGTGTTCAAAATATCGATACAACGATGTATCGTCACAGAGATTTGACGATACGAGTATCGATACAGCTGGCCCTGTATCGATATTGTGGCACATGTGCAGCAGTGGACCGCGCTTAATTTGTTTAAAATTTTACAACATTTAAAATTGAGTAGAAAAGAGCGAGGTTTCTAAGAAAGAATGAATAGAGCATATATAGGCTACAACAAGGTTTAATCTGGCCGCAGAGGAACACAACTGGGTTGCCTGATATAAAGAGACGTAATCCCCGAAACAGCTTCCCACTTGCGCAATATGGAAATATCTGCTAAGTGTGCTACTTATCTTTGTCAACCTGGCAACCATGTGCATG
>NW_015506106.1:357744-380375 GCF_001515645.1 Sinocyclocheilus grahami | reverse complement strand
TGATCTGTGTGTGTGACTGAACTTAACATCAAACTGCTTCTGTTTCACACAAATGCTGGCACAGACGTGCATGTTCGGCTAGAGTCAATTTGAACTCGTGCATCTTCGGAAGCGGAGCTGCGTGGAAAGTCCTGCCGCCGCGCACCTAAGCGAACTTGCGGACGCGTCGAGTAAATCAGCTTTATGTGCGTTAGATACAGTGAAGACAGCGCGTTAGTTTAGAACTCTTCTCATTTTTTTTAATCGTAGAGAGTGTGTTAATTTGTGCAATGATAACCTACCAGCAATGTAAGTGATTTTTTTTTATGTATTAGAATGAGTACATTACAATATACATTTATTAAAACGAGTACATTATTATTTATGGGCTTAAAAACAAGATGCAAACAATCAGAATATTGTACCTGGTTGGGAGTGCACAATGTAAACATGAAACATATGCCATTACCTATTTTGTACTGTGGTACAGTAATGGTGGCCCTTCATAATGCAGAGGTCAACTGCCTGCTCTGCCAATAGTTAGAAATGGCACTATAGTAAGCAGTGTTTAATAAACAGCTGTTTTTCTAAATTCTGCTGAGGTGAAATTCAGTGCAGTCCTGTATCGTATCTTTGCTGGTGATGCACAGCCCTTGTGTTTTCTAAAAGTTTAAACTAGTTAACTAGAGTTAACTAAGTTAACTAAATTGTTCTTGTTCAATTATATGTATGACTAGTTTAAACTAGTTTATAAAGTATACAGTATTTCTTTTTAATTTGCCCTGCTGTAAAGAAATATCACAGAATATATAGCAGAAATCTCTGCTGCTGGAAAGAAACAGAGAGGGAGAGAGAGAGAGAGAGAGAGAGAGATGGAAGAGTGTTTGACTGCATAAGCATGCTCAAACTCTCACTGGAGGAATTCTCCTTTTATATTTTTAATTGTGGTCACCAGAGGCCTCATTGGCTGTTATCACGGCTCTGCTTATTGGCTGACAAAACACTGTTGTGATTTGATTGGCCCCCTGAGAGACCCCGGCAACAGACCACACCCACTTTCCGTTAGGAGCTTGTTATTATGCAGAATCTTCATGCTGTGAGATCAAAGTTGGCCTACACATAAATTCCCAGGCAAATTTACTTTTCACACTGTGTTTGTGTGCAATATTTATATCTTATATGCATTTCATTAGCATTTGCCTTTCGGAGCGCTGCCTAAAATCAAGGATTTGCGTCTGGAAATTTGCCTAAAATGCGTCTGTGTTATAATGAGGTTAAAAAAAAGCAGACTGTAATTTTCGTAATTAATAACTGAAAGCTGTTCTGTTTTTCTACTTTCTCTCTACTTCCGCCTGTCAAATTATTCCACTCTATTTCTTAAAGAAAACATTAATGTGGTGTAAAAATCTAACAAAAACATACTTAATATACAGCAGGTGTCAAACATTTGAGGTGTCGTAGATGAAGAAAACACAATCAAGGATGGAAGTTGATTAACTGTCATTAACCACCGCAGAGAGAGCGAGAAAAAGGAGGATAAAAAAATAGGTAAATAAATCTTGCCAAGACAAACTTTGATGTTGGCTTGAGTTTAAGGTAGTTTTAAAAGCTTGAAGTGTGAAGGTTTTAAGGCCATGCAGTCTATCAGATAGAAAGAACGACAGAAGGAAAGAAGGACAGATATAAACAACAGAGAGAACAACAGACAGAACGACAGATATAATGATACATTGACCTAACGACAGACATAACAGCAGAATGATAGATAGATATAATGATAGCAATAACGACAGACAGATATACTGTACCTATAGATATGACTACAGACAGATTATGATAGAATTATATATGGCATGACAATGATAGATAAATATAACGACAGGCAGATAGTTATAACAATTGATATAGCAGCAGACAGACAGAACGACAGAAAGATTTAACAATAGTTATAAGTACAGACAGAAAGAATGACAGACAGATAATGAAAGAATGATAGACAGATATAACGACAGACAGATAGTTATAACAATTTATATAGCGGCAGACAGACAGAACGACAGACAGATTTAACAATAGTTATAACTACAGACAGAAAGAATGACAGACTATTAATGAAAGAATGATATATTGCACGATAAGTAGACATAACGACAGACAGTGACAGACAGAATGATAGATAGATATAACGACAGACAGATAGTTATAACAATTGATATAGCGGCAGACAGAGAACGACAGACAGATTTAACAATAGTTATAACTACAGACAGAAAGAATGACAGACAGATAATGAAAGAATGATACATTGCACGATAAGCAGACATAACGACAGACAGTGACAGACAGAATGATAGATAGATAGATATAACGACAGACAGATAGTTATAACAATTTATATAACGGCAGACAGACAGAACGACAGACAGATTTAACAATAGTTATAACTACAGACAGAAAGAATGACAGACAGATAATGAAAGAATGATACATTGCACGATAAGCAGACATAACGACAGACAGTGACAGACAGAATGATAGATAGATATAACGACAGACAGATAGTTATAACAATTGATATAGCGGCAGACAGAGAACGACAGACAGATTTAACAATAGTTATAACTACAGACAGAAAGAATGACAGACAGATAATGAAAGAATGATATATAGCACGATAAGTAGACATAACGACAGACAGTGACAGACAGAATGATAGATAGATATAACGACAGACAGATAGTTATAACAATTGATATAGCGGCAGACAGATTTAACAATAGTTATAACTACAGACAGATTAACGATAGAACGATATTAACATGACAACAAATAGTGACAGACAGACACAATGACAGACAATGATAGAATGATATATAGAACAACAAATAGATATAATGACAGACAGACAGAGATAGATAACAATAGAATGATACATGGAACGATAAATAGACATAACGACAGACAGAATGAAAGATAGATATAATGACAGACGGACAGAATGTCAGAGGAACGACAGACAGATTTAACAATAGTTATAACTACAGACAGAAAGAATGACAGACTATTAATGAAAGAATGATATATTGCACGATAAGTAGACATAACGACAGACAGTGACAGACAGAATGATAGATAGATATAACGACAGACAGATAGTTATAACAATTTATATAGCGGCAGACAGACAGAACGACAGACAGATTTAACAATAGTTATAACTACAGACAGAAAGAATGACAGACAGATAATGAAAGAATGATATATAGCACGATAAGTAGACATAACGACAGACAGTGACAGACAGAATGATAGATAGATATAACGACAGACAGATAGTTATAACAATTGATATAGCGGCAGACAGATTTAACAATAGTTATAACTACAGACAGATTAACGATAGAACGATATTAACATGACAACAAATAGTGACAGACAGACACAATGACAGACAATGATAGAATGATATATAGAACAACAAATAGATATAATGACAGACAGACAGAGATAGATAACAATAGAATGATACATGGAATGATAAATAGACATAACGACAGACAGAATGAAAGATAGATATAATGACAGACGGACAGAATGTCAGAGATATAACAAAAAATATAACAATATATATAACAACAGACAGAAAGAATGATTCATAATGATAAGATACATAGATATAACGACAGACAGACAAAACAACAGACAGATATAACGATAGATATAAAGACAGACAAAACGACAGACGGATAAAACGGCAGGTCTCAATGTGACTAGTTGTGAAGGTATGAAGAAATGTAATAATTATAATATTACAGTTACTCAACTACATCCCTTTAATGAATAATTTTCAGCTTTTTATAAACACAATAAGGCATTCAATACTGAACTACAGTGATTTTACCACAGTAAGGGATGCTGTTATGGATTACGCAACAATCGTATTATATATTGTTATCATACAAACAGAAATAAGGCTGTATTGACATTTTCAGTCTCAGAATCTATAATGTCACATGTACGTTTATAGCGACGTCTCATTACGAACACACACTGAGGCACAGAAGCTTCCCGTCCCAGTGTGCCATGGGAAATCTCAGCCCCCAGCGGATCGAATTTCACTTTCTTTCTTTAGTTCAATCTCTACTTCTCCCTGCTATCTGATCCTCCCTTTGTTACTACTGCTGCGAGCAACTGAAATTTCACACGCTTGTCAAATCACACTTATGCATTTCACACAAACACGAATGCTTCATAATTTGTCTTGAATAGACATGAAATACATTTATGCACTCCAGTTCTGTGATGTTTTATATGCGCATAAACACATTTAATTAGCCATCTAAATGAGGACATCGCTTAGACTAACTCAAACTAAACCAACTACAAATCTCAAACTTAAAAAAAAACTTTTTATACTACATTTTTCCTCATTTAATGACTTTCCCAAATGAAGACATCTTCGAATGTCTCCAAAGGGAGTTTTACTCAGATTTACTTCACTTCTTATCCTCAAACTATAACTAAATCCACATACGTCAAAAAGCTGATAGCATGTGATGTATTAAAGTTCCAGGCGGTCTTGATTAAACAGCAATAACATTTTGAAATCATACATCATTAAAAGGAAACTCTACATTTATGAAGCCTTTTGACATTCAGTAACTCAACACACACACAATCTGGAGAGTTTCCATATGTGTGATTGCAAATAGCTCAAACACACACACAAACACACACACGCGCACACGCAGTGAAATCTGGTAAGTTCATTACATATAATGGAAAGGCTGCTGCGGTAGTAAGTTGTAGAAAGAGTATCAATTACATTGAAAAACAAATGACACACGCATGCACACTTGAGGTCTATCTATGTCACGTCTGCTCTGAACACCCAAATAACCTGAGGCTAAAGTAAAATATCTCAATCATTTAGCTTATTATAGTCAACAGTCTGCAATAGTCATTAAACCGAGTGTGTGTGTGTGTGTGTGTGTGTGTGTGTGTGTGTGTTAACAGAAAGGCAGTCCAGCTGGTATTGAACTTTTCATGTATAAATCTAACACTAGGTAAGAAAGAAGAAAAACAGATGAGAAAGGAGAGAGGTCACAGAGGCTGTACTGTTGGCCACTTTTGGTCAGCTTTTGAAAATCTGATCCCAAATGATGTATAAGTTAAGCAAGTATTTTCCACTTCCATTTTCACCATAGGGATTTCAGAAAAGCTATGCAACGCACCCACCAGCTCTGAGGTGAATTGGATATGGAAATCTTGCAAAAAGACAAAGGTCAAACTAATTAGGTTCATCAATGAATAAGCTATGTATCCTATGGTGCAGTGCAAATTATGTAATTGAATCAAAAACAAACATAAGATGGCATACAGCCATCGATTAAGTATATAAACAATATATTTTGAGTTTATTGCTAAATACTAAAAAGAAATGTTGACATATAGCCATTGATTTTGAGTTTATTGCTAAATTTTTTTTTTTTTACAAAAATTTGACATATAGCTATTAAGTATATAAACAGCATATTTTGAGTTTATTGCTAAATATAAAAAAAATATGTAAATATGTACAAATATTTAAGTTGTTTGAATGGACACGATGTCATTTGCAATGCTTTATAAAGCAATTTCTCTTTCCATGATAACGGAGACGTTAACTAAAGCTATTAAAAAAATGTTTTCATTAATTCAAATAAAGCTGAAATAGATGAAAAAAATAAACTTTAAAAACTTTAAAATATAAATAATATTAAATAAAATGTTGCCTTGGCAGCTAAATGACAAAGACTAAAACTAAAACTGAAATAAAAAAAAAAAATAGACAAAAGCACAAATGACTGATGATATACAGTATATATATTTCTGAATGAGATTTTAACTTCTGGAACCTTTCTCTATTATGTAATTTTAAATGTGCATTTATGCATTTGGTAGATGCCTGGATTGCATACATCATTCAAAACATAATACCGCATACATGTCATTCCAGTTTAAAAACGTCTTCATGCAAAAAATTCACATGCAGTGGAAAGTGTTTATATATATATATACTGCAGCAGTGCATAATGAATCTTACAACTCAAAAAAAATGCTGGGTTAAATATAACCCAGTGCTGGGTAAAATAGGGACAAATCCAGCAATTGGGTTGTTTTGACCCAGCGGTTGTGTTAAATGTTTAACACAACCTTCTGGGTAGTAACCCAACCGCTGGGTCAAAACAACCCAATTGCTGGGTTGTATTTAACCCAGCATTTTTTTTAGAGTGTAGCATGAAAATTATCATCAATACATAAAACTCATTTTTTCTGTACGTTGGCAGAGACAAATCACATAACATCATACAAGGGTGCCACATCTTAATGCTGCTCATTTGCGTAAACTTAAACTTTGTCATGTTATTAAACACGTCCTCGTTAGACACATCGCTCATGTCACTGGAACTCGTGACTCTGATTGTAAATGAATGATTTTCGTTTGCTCTGTCGCTGCAAACTGCTGTACATATATGAACGCCCCATGAGACTGAAAGCCTGTTTTACGTTACTCTTTTCCATGGATTTCTACTTTTTGTTAAATCTCTGTCTCCACAAGAACTCATTCAGTCTCGCTCTCTTTGTCTGCAGGTTAAACAACCGCTGGGTCAAAACAACCCAATTGCTGGGTTGTATTTAACCCAGCATTTTTTTTAGAGTGTAGCATGAAAATTATCATCAATACATAAAACTCATTTTTTCTGTCCGTTGGCAGAGACAAATCACATAACATCATACAAGGGTACCACATCTTAATGCTGCTCATTTGCGTAAACTTAAACTTTGTCATGTTATTAAACACGTCCTCGTTAGACACATCGCTCATGTCACTGGAACTCGTGACTCTGATTGAAAATGAATGATTTTCGTTTGCTCTGTCGCTGCAAACTGCTGTACATATATGAACGCCCCATGAGACTGAAAGCCTGTTTTACGTTACTATTTTCCATGGATTTCTACTTTTTGTTAAATCTTTGTCTCCACAAGAACTCATTCAGTCTCGCTCTCTTTGTCTGCAGGTTAAAGGGTTATCAGCGAAGGGAGTATACTCAAAAGTGAGCAACATTTCAAAAGACATCTCTAAATGTCACCCCCCCCCCCACACACACACACACATTGTCTGTCGAGAGGAGGACTGGTAAATCACTTACTATAAGCAGGTCGCCTATGTATGTAACTCAACCCTCGACAGAGCACACCCTGTTAACCTCCACACACACGGAGACAGACAGTCTATACATAGACCAGACATTACAATACATTTACACACACCAGCAGGCAGACCGATATCGAGATGGTTGGTAAGACACTGATTGACTCGTCTCACATTCTCTCTCAAGAGGAAAAAACAATTAAATACATTATGCATAGGCACACTAGATTCATTTTGTCTTCGGCTGCGGGACTACTTACAATAATTTCTTTCTTGAGATGTGAGGAGGCCGAGTTCAAGTTCTGCCATTTAATCAGAAAAGTCAATAACTGTATTTTCTCCTCTTGCTGATTGTAATTACTTTTGTGCATTTCTGTTTTTGGCCTTTTGCGCTGGCGGTCAGTAGATTGGTGGCTAATGATTGGCCAGTAGACCGATTTACCAAGGAATCAATGATCGATGTTTCAATTTCGTCCAAGTATCAGTCAATTTCTATTGAAATAGGTTCATTGAAACAACTGAGTGAAAAGAACTGATTCATTAAAATGAGTTAGACTCAGACTAATGAATCAGTTCTTTTCACTCAGTTGTTTCAATTTCGTCCAAGTATCAGTCAATTTCTACTTCAACACTATTGACAAATAGTCAACAAATCTGTCACTAATGATCGGCCAGAGTTCAGTAGATTTGCCAGTTGAACAATTACAAGCGAATCATAGTTTTGAGTCAAATCTTTTAAATTAATTTGATGAAGCAGTTCGCAAATCATACTAAACGATTCTTGGATGAATTTGACTGATTAGATTTAGAGTAAAACTTTTGTCGGATTTATGAGCACTAAAATGATATAAATAGCCAATTAATAGGTTTTTTTATGTTCATTTAAAAAACCATTTCAGAAGAACCATTTTATCTTTAAGTAACTCAGATTTCCCAGCAGTATTGACAAAGAGTCAAAACTTCAGTAGCTAACGACTGACCAGAGTTCTTGCTGGTTGAACAATTTACAGTACAAGCGAATTGTTTTGAACGATTCAGTTGAAGCAGTTCACAAATCAGACTGAACAACTCTTTCTGATCGTGAGTTACTCACAGGATTTCTGAACACTAAAATGGCACAAAACACCAATCATTTATTTATTTATTAACGTTCACTGAAACAAACCGTTTAGACGTCAAAATAAGTCTGATCTCCCAACACTATTGTACAAACCTGTAGCTAATGATTGGCCTGATTCGTGGCAGATGACTGGCCAATCGGCAGACGGGTATCTGAAGACTGCTGGACAGTCATCAGATACGAATCTGCTGACAGTTGGCCAAAGCTTGGTAGATTCGCAGCTGATGATTGGTTAACTTGTGGCGTAGCAAGTTGATGACAACATAATGCCATTTAAATTAGCCTTTCGGGTCACACTGTACAAGTTCAACTAGTAATTTGCACACACTGTTCAGGAAACATTAACGTTCACTGAAACAAACCGTTTAGACGTCAAAATAAGTCTGATCTCCCAACACTATTGTACAAACCCGTAGCTAATGATTGGCCTGATTCGTGGCAGATGACTGGCCAATCGGCAGACGGGTATCTGAAGACTGCTGGACAGTCATTAGATACGAATCTGCTGACAGTTGGCCAAAGCTTGGTAGATTCGCAGCTGATGATTGGTTAACTTGTGGCGTAGCAAGTTGATGACAACATAATGCCATTTAAATTAGCCTTTCGGGTCACATTGTACAAGTTCAACTAGTAATTTGCACACACTGTTCAGGAAATCTCCACAGACTGCCTGAATTTCTTCATCCTTTATGTCAGGATGAGGTTTTTATATAAGCCAAGTGCGGTTTTGTACCCACATATTTGGATACATCAGGGTGCTGACAGCTCCAGACACTGTATTTCACTAGCGTAGAGTAAAAACGACTAGAGTTAAAGCGATGGCGTGGATGTCCTTTCCTGGCAAATATTCAAGGTAGCTTAGATTTGTTTTACGTATTTCTGGGTTTGAGCAGAAAGTGTGTGATTTCTCCTGATGTTTGTACAGTGGTACTTCTAAAAGTCCTGAGAAATGTATCAACACACTTAAGTCAACGCTAGTGCTCCAGTTCTCACACACAGACACAAATGCGACTTCCAAGGACGAAGTCCAATCAAAGACAAAACCAGGCTATCTTACGAAAGCACGCCTGAAGGACAAAGGCTATTTCCCACCTGTGAAACGGACACACACATGCGCAGAAAAAGAGCTCGATACAGGTCAGTTTGAGGTCTAGTCTAGCCATCTACTTTATCTGAGAGATTAAATTCACTCTCTTCCATACAAAAACACTCACTTATTCTCCATTTCTGTGAAAGTACACACACACACCTGTGAGTTATGAATTCCCCAGCATCTTTTAAAGCTCTATTAAATACAGTTTAGATTCATCACAGTCTTATACTTGCACAGAATAACCCTTTTATATTCATATAGCGGAGTAATGAGGTGCGGATACATATATTATCTGAATCATTCAAGTACAAGGTGCAGGAAAAAAAAAACTAATATGATTCATTAACATGAAATTAGACCACAAGATAAGGCTATTCCGTTTATCTAGGAAGAACGTCTTCAGGGGGTTTGTTTCTAGCAGCCAATTACGTTTATTAATGAATAAATAAAAGTGAACCTATTTGCGTCAAACCTCTGAAACTTTCAATGATCGTAGAACTGATGAGCGCTATAAAAGCTACAAACCACGGGCTATTTTTCCTCACGACAGAGTTGTGTTGTAAAATCGATTCTGACTGCATTTAATTTATGAGGTAGAAAAAAGTAATTGTAATGGTTTAATATCTCAGATTCTGTTCGGGCAAATCTCACAAAACAAGTCAAGTACAAAATCAAAAGAAAGAAATAAGAAAATGCAGCCTGTTTCATGACCATTAGGTTTTTGTTTTTTTTTGCATGGTAATAATATAATAAATATAATATTATTATAAATTATAATACAAACACACACACGCAATACATACAGTATACACACAATACAATATATATAATACATATTAGTATTTATTGTTACTGTAACAAGAACTGTAAAATAGAATAACATAAAATAATATAAAAAATAGTATTTAAATATTATGCATAAAATAAGAAATAGAGTATTGCAATATTGAGAATAAACAGGATTCCAAAAAAAAAAAATGGTCCAAACATCAATGGGTTCTATATTCAACATATAATTTCATGCAAAATGTGACTTGGATATGTTTTTGGGAGATCTACTGATTTGTGGGTAAATTAACCTTGCAGATGTTGGGTAGCAGCCAAGCCTTTTTAAAAAAAATAATCTTAAAGAAGTTCAAGTTTCAACTAAATCAACGTAAATAAAACCTAAAACTTACAGAGATTTAGGATGCACTTGGATAAAAACATGGATGCGTTAAAATCAGGAGACTACAGAAACTGAAAGGTAACACAAAGTCCAATTCAGCCGTGCCACACCAACATTGATCCAAGAACACTTGGACAAGTGTCTCAAGTCTCGGAACAGGCCATGACCAGAGATTTTCTTTTAAACTAAGTGGTTGGTGTGACATCCACACAAAAAGCGCATTAGATCAGATTAAGAAAGGCTACCAACAGAGACCCGTTTGAGGCCTGTCCCGTCGAGCCTTCACATTGAATGATAACTTCAGTAGGATGGAACTGAGAGGGTCTTTCTGTATTTTACACACTCTGGGTTCAAAAACCCGGCACAAATTGGGATACCGCAACCGTTTTCTGATGGAACTCCTGGACCTTCTCCAAAAGTGAAATTTCAGACTGGATCCGGTTTGGCTCTGTTCGTCGAGTCCTAAAAGACGAGCCAGCGGGTGGTAAACAAACCCATGCTGCCACAAACACGTTGATCGAGACGGTCATCTTACAGCACACAAGCATTGCTTCACAGAATATTATATAGCACCCTACTCTCTACGCAAAAATGATCTTTCTGTCATCACAGTTAATGGTAGCCATTGACTTCCATAGCATTTTTTTCCATAGTATAGAAGCCAATGGCTAGTGACAACTGTTTGCTAACTAACATTCTTCAAAATATAATCTTTTGTGCTCAAAGGAAGAAAGAAACTCATACAAGCTTGTAACAAGTAAATGATGACAGAATGTTCATTTTTGGTTTAACTATCTAAAAAATATCCTGTGTGAACCTTCGTTTGAGGGCTTTTCTCAGCAAACATTAATACATGCAATTAAATGTAGTTAACTGAATGAATGAATCTGCATATTATATCATTCATTTGATTACTAACAACATGATTTGATTACTTATTACTTAATTTGGACGCCGTAATTGCAGCTCGAGCTATGAAGTTGTCCATAGTTGTAACTCAATCCAAGGGTTTTGACTACTTTTCTATGAGGTTGAACTTCTGACTATGAACTACCAGCATAATTTCTGTGGGAACAGGTTATAAGATAAGTTTTGATGATGTTTTCTTATGGAAGATGTATTTGTAGAGCACTTGCTCATCTGTAATATGTCCCAAAGACATTTCCTCTCAGATGTTAAACAGACACACTTAATTTGGACGCCGTAATTGCAGCTCGAGCTATGAAGTTGTCCATAGTTGTAACTCAATCCAAGGGTTTTTGACTACTTTTCTATGAGGTTGAACTTCTGACTATGAACTACCAGCATAATTTCTGTGGGAACAGGTTATAAGATAAGTTTTGATGATGTTTTCTTATGGAAGATGTATTTGTAGAGCACTTGCTCATCTGTAATATGTCCCAAAGACATTTCCTCTCAGATGTTAAACAGACATTTAGAAAATGATTTAAAATTCTGCTTTTTAAAAGACGTTTGTACACAACAGATGTTTCCCAAATGAAGTGCTCTTTAAAAGATGTCTTGGAGATGTATGTGTGCTATCGGAGCAACAATCCAATCAATTCTCAACCATTTAAGAAAACGTTTCACTATGATATCCATAACAATAGAGAAGACGACTGCACTTTCCATTTTATGCCAACTTTAAAAAAAAAAAGGTTATATTGCATGAAAAATTGATTTATTAATCAGTTACTTTAATATTTTTTCCTCAATTATCTTTTGTTAAAAGACGTTTGTACACAACAGATGTTTCCCAAATGAAGTGCTCTTTAAAAGATGTCTTGGAGATGTATGTGTGCTATCGGAGCAACAATCCAATCAATTCTCAACCATTTAAGAAAACGTTTCACTATGATATCCATAACAATAGAGAAGACGACTGCACTTTCCATTTTATGCCAACTTAAAAAAAAAGGGTTATATTGCATGAAAAATGATTAATTTATTAATCAGTTACTTTAATATTTTTTCCTCAATTATCTTTTGTTCTGAAATACATCACATGGCATAAGTCAAATGGCTTTTTCATCTTGACCAAGCAAGAATATTTATTTCACTCATAGTCCAATAAAAGCTAAACTGTCCATAAAAACCCATTGAAAAACAGCCGTTGAGTGTATATATCAAAGGTTTTAAAAATACAACTGTTTCTTTAAATAACACACACAGTGGAAGTGTAAAAAGCGTTGGTTTGAAGAACATTAGAAGTGTGACGGTTGAGTTTCTGTCTATGAGGGCAGAGCGCCAGAACAGAGGAGAACAGTAGAAGACTGTGTGAGAACCGACAAAGAGCTGAACGAGGGAACGGACGGCGCTGTAAAATAAACGAGAGCAGCAGACCCGACTATTACTGTTCTTACACGGCAGCAGCTGCAGCGAGTCAATGTCAAACTCTTCAACATGTGTGCAAACACATACGCGGGGTCAGCCTAGATTGTGTTACTCTGTGTGTAATATTTGTGAGTGCTAGCTAACAAAAAGTGTGTGGAAAAGAATCAAAGACAGCGAGAGAGAGAGAGAGAGAGAGAAAGAGAGAGACAGTTGCTCTGTTAGCTTTTGAGTGATGAATCTTTTATTTATGGAGTCATGGAACCGTTGCCACCTTGCAGGCAAATGAAAAGAAGCCACACCATAAGGAAATTAAATGGTGTGTGTGTGTGTGTGCATTAGTGTGAGGAAGGAAAAATGAAGGATGAGGGGTTGGAGGAGAAAAATGATCAGGTTTGATATAGTGAGAGACAAGAAAGACAAAGAAAGAGAGAGGTATTGGAACTCCCTCTGGAGAAAATAAGACATTATATACACTGCTGTGTGTGTGTGTGTTGCGGTCGGGCTCGCGGCCGGCAGCATTCCAGCCTGAAGCTGCTCTGAGTTCTGTGTTATTACTGATGTAAATTTAGAAACATAATTATGAGCTTTATTCAACAAACACAAGCACTGAGACGGCTGGTCCTGTGTCCAAGTTTGTGTTCCTTCATTTTACTAGACTTAACATGATTTTTTAATTTTCAGATGAAATGCAAATCTAAATGTGGTTTGCCCATGCTGAATAGATGATGGGTGGCCAAAGTCAAAAGACTTCACTCTCACGTCTCCATATATTGCTCCAGTCAGGGTTAATATCGTTAACTAAAACTAAAAAAAGTACTAAATTAACTAAAACTTAAATAAAAACTATATAGACATTTTATGAAACTAATGAAAATGACAAAAATACAACACAATGACTAAAACTTTAAAACAGAAAAAACATCTAATGCAAATTATTAACAAAAAAAGTATGAAAATATAAAATGCTAAGAAATCTCACATCATTTAGTACTTTTAAACATGACACACGCATGCACTAAAAAGATAGAAAAAGCTAAAAAAAATAGCTTTAGTACCACCTTCAATGCAAGTATACAAGATTTTATTGAATTTTAAGAATTGTGGTACTGTAATACTTTGATATATACTATGATACTGAATGATTACCGTTTTCATATACCATAGAAAGCATATTTACATCATGATTTCAGATCGAGTTTTGATCACTCTTAATGATTCAGTTGACTTTTTTTTTGTACTATAAAGGAGTTATATTGGAAGTAATAAAGTATTCTTGCAAGTGCAAGAGCTGTTTAGAGGCAACACAAATACAATCCAATAATTGTCCTTAACTATATATTAAACAATAATACTAAAACAAAAATGTGCAAAACACATTTCATTTATATTATTATTAGAGCCCGACCGATATGGGTTTTTTGGGGCCGATACCGATATTAGGGAGTAAAAAAATATCGATATATCGGCCGATATTCTTTGTGTATGTTATAGTACAGTACCAGTCAAAGGTTTGGACACTTTCCCATTCGAGGGTCCAAACATTTGACTGGTACTATATACAGAATACAGTATATACATAAACAGAATATATATATATATATATGTATACATAAACACATTTTTTGCAATGATCACTCAAATGTGGTGATCAAACACTTACAATGACGTGACAAAGATATGTAATGGAGGCAGGGCATTTAACAATTTAACAATAAACTGTATTATCCAAAATGAGTCTGACATCAGTGCACTGAACAGTAAAGTTGAAGTTTATTCAACTTTAATTCAATTCAATTGCATTCAACTTTATTCCTTCCTTCATTCAAGTTTATTTCACTTCGGAACATTCATTCACGGATTTGTCACTACTGTCTTCACACACGAAACTTACTAGAGAAGTGTGAAGTGTGACATAATACACTTCTGTAAATAAATACAATATAAATTCACGTCTCGTGCACTTTAATGCCCTTTGAATGTAACGTGTATGTTCCCTTGGAACTAGAATCATGGCGGAATTTCATGTGAAGTCCACTTCGCAGGGCACTTACGGTCGAATAAGACTATGCTTGAATGCTGCTGCCTAAACAAGATACCTCCTTACTGAAGTGAAAGTGTTGACTGGTACCACTCTCGCGCGAACGCGCCAGTGGATCTCCACCAAATTCGGGGGATCCCTTCAGCTCGAGGAGCCCTATCGAATGCCACCCTCTGCACGTCGGTAGCCCCCCGGGATCGCTTGATCGGGGACCGCAAATTTAACCAGCCGTAACTCCCGAACCCCGGGGGCTATCGACACGGGGGTGGTCTCATTCGAAAGCGGGCCTCTAGACGTACACTTGATTCGCGTTCGAGACGGTTCCTCGAGCTGAAAGGATCCCCGAATTTGGTGCGGATTCGCCACACCGTTATGGAGATATGGTTGTTCAAAATGTTAATGGTTTTCCATAGAATTAAGCTTTAAAGTGTTTCATCCAGGTCGCCAGTAGCAAACAAAATAAGAAATCAGGAAGGGGGACAACACTTTTTCACACCACTGTGTGTATGTATATATATATATATAAAACAAATTTTTACACTTTCATTAAAAATAAAACATTTATTTACATAAATCTTATTTATGCATATGCATAATATACACACAAACACACACACATTGATTTTACACTCAAAATGCTAAATTAAATACGCATTTATTTATAAATAAATCTTATTTATTAAATATTTATTAAATAATTAAGTAATTATTGAATAAATTAAATTGGTGATATTTGGGGGAAATAATACCAGTGGACTTATTTATACTTTTCTCTGCATATGTCAGGCCAATGGCACAAAACACACACACACACACTCTCCAGCGGCTCAGACTCCAGTGACCAGTCATGTTAATCATCTGGCTGATATACACACAAACACACACACATTGATTTTACACTCAAAATGCTAAATTAAATACGCATTTATTTATAAATAAATCTTATTTATTAAATATTTATTAAATAATTAAGTAATTATTGAATAAATTAAATTGGTGATATTTGGGGGAAATAATACCAGTGGACTTATTTATACTTTTCTCTGCATATGTCAGGCCAATGGCACAAAACACACACACACACACTCATGCACTCTCCAGCGGCTCAGACTCCAGTGACCAGTCATGTTAAGCATCTGGCTGTCAATAGCAACTGAATCTCAATGACCCCGAGACCATTCAAATGCTAATTTGTACACACACACACACACACACACACAGTGTCCCCATTGCTTTTTACCACAAACACAACAACACACTCTTCAGTTACTCTCAGTCACACACACACACACACACACAAACACATTCACAATACAAACACACATACCTACATAAATATAGCCCAAAAGCCACATTCAATCCCATAGGAGTTCTTCACACAGATTGCATGCGCTCTCCAAACCAAAAACACACCGTCAGAAGGCCTGATCTGCACTGATAAGTTGTTTTGTGACACAGAAGAGATAAAGATGAACAGATAGAGGGAAAGAAAGCAAAGTAACTCACAGTAATTCAATTCTCTGCAGCCCACAAACACACAACCCCCATGCTAATAGCGCTTATGATGCTAAGTGATGATGTTAATATTAGATAGCTATCTATCACAGCATGTAATTCTTCTCACTGTCTGAAATCCTCGAAATCAACCAGATATGTGGCTTACAAAAACGTTTTATGTGCCAAGCGGAAATTTGAGAGACATAAAAGCTATCCAAACACATTTTAGCGTCACCTTTCCCCTAGCTACATTTACAGACTTCTAACAACGTGCTCTAGAGAACCGACACAAATCGTTTTCATTTTCAAAATCACTTTATATAAATTCAGCTATTATTTTGTCTTTTTGGACTATATGTGAACATCTTTTAAGTAAAATATCTTATTCAGGCCAGTACTAAATAAAAAAAGAACATGTTGTAAGCATGTACGTAAAGCAAGTCAATAAACTCTTTTCAGCAATCTCCATCTCCGGTGTAGTATGAGGGAATATTGCGCTCTGAAGACTTCCACTGATAGATATGAGGTGAAATTCAGGTCTACAGCATCACATTGGCCTCTTGGGAGGTGGTAGCTGAATTTATGTAAGTACCCGTATGGTTCGACGTGGCACACAAACGTCCGAATGTTTTCACCATACAACGAGCTCATCCGTTATTCTTTCTCACCCCTTAAGGCAGAAAGAAAAAATTCAGCGCCCTCTTGCCCAGCTCGGCTCATTAAAAATGGATCAATTGATTCCCAAAGCTGTCAAGTTGCCTAATCATACGCGACACCCGCTGGGGGTGGAGCAAACCGAGCTCAAGATTTCAATATTAGCGCATATTAAAAAAAAAAAGCATAATAATGTAGACCCTACATAAGAGCATAGTACGAACCATAATATTACTCTGCTGGAACTCTGAGGTTGTGACGTAATCGTGGTTTCCATGGTAATTCCGCCTAGGGATTCTTGCATATTTAATTTTTAAAAAAGCTTTGGGGTGGTTCTTTTTGGTTTTAGCCGATTTGCATTTTTGTGAATAATGCATGATGGGAAATCAATGCTCTCTCTTTGATGCCAAGGAGGAAAACAGCACACATACACATACACACACAGGTTCATATCAGCGGACTGATCACACTGCATTATGCTCTCAGGATGCTGGTTTGTTTGGACAGGCAGCAGCTGCTTATAAAACTGCTCTTCATCTATATGGGGAAGCACATACATATGTCAGTAATCAATCTCAAAAAGTGTACTTATTATTTTAGACTGCAACGTCACTTCTAAAGCAGCTAAGCTTCCCATCCAAGTACACTGTAAAAAATGATGTGATCAGTAAGTCATGTCAATAACTCAAAAAATAAGTTGAGCAATTTCAACTTTTTGCTTTATAATTTATATGAAATTCAACTTTAACTTATTTTTTTTTAATTCATACAACGAAGTTGATTATACTTAAAACGTCAAGGAAGCAACTGAACTTCAAGTAAAAAAAAAGTGTCTAAATAGTTTCTTTTTTTATTTTGTTATACATAATTTATATATATATATTCAAAATATATGTTTAATATATATATATAAGTATTCAAAAGTAGCTGTATTATATAAAATCTACATATATACCTATTTTTTTTTTAAATGCAAAATGCTGTTTTAAAAAAAAAT
Organism: Sinocyclocheilus grahami; assembly: GCF_001515645.1. Taxonomy (NCBI): domain Eukaryota; kingdom Metazoa; phylum Chordata; class Actinopteri; order Cypriniformes; family Cyprinidae; genus Sinocyclocheilus; species Sinocyclocheilus grahami. Next base: position 362,300 of record NW_015506106.1, on the reverse strand, counting down.
TCAAATTTCACATCAACCACCAATTTACAATATTTACAAATGCTTACAACCAAAAAAAGATTATAAAAGTTAAATTAAATAAAAATTCAATGAACAGCCAGTCATGTGTCAATCTTGTACATCACTGTATTAGTTATTGGCCATTGTTGCAAAGTCCCGCCCATTTTAGGGCTCAGCCAATCATCATAAAAAGAATCTGTGGCAAAAATACATTGATTGAAAGCCCAATTTTCAATAACGTTCATAAACGTGACAGGCCTATTTCACACTTTCATTCGATAAAATATGGAAATGCACATAAGTAATATGATACATATAGATTATACTGTAATGGATCCACATAGGCCTAATCATTGTTTATTAAAATGTGAAGCTGTGCTTCCTATGTAGTCCTACAGCAATCTCCACTGCCTACATGTCCACATACGCTGAGAATGAGGGAACACACACACGCAAAGCACATATAAATAGTCTCTGAAAGGCCCTTTCCACAATGCTGAATTGGTGTAACAGTAGCGCCAGGAATTAATTTTCCTGTTTCAACCTGAGCAAGTAATCAAACTCACTCACACACACACACACACACCTGTTTCTGAGGAGGTAATTACATGGGCACGTCTGGAGTGGAACTTAGCAGTTGCAAAAAATGCCTACAGATATGTGCCAGGTCCAGGTAGAGCTCTTAATGTGTGTGTTTCTGAGTGTGTAGCTCAAGATGGTGTGATACTCCGGCAGCAGAGTCCTGGTCGTGTGCCCATCTAATGTTAAATGCGGAAAATTCATTTCAGACAAATGCAAATCTACACCGAAAAATGCAATGAGAAATAAACATACTCGCGTTTGCACAAACACATAGACATTCATAAATCCAAAGTCCATTCTGCTCCTGAAAACTGGAACGTGTGCTGGTTTTCCTATCCTTATAGGGAGAGAGAAAATAAACCGCATGGTACTCTGATATATACCATGATACCTAATCATTACCATATTGACATACAGTACAATGCTATTTACACAGTATTAAAAAAAAAAGAATATCTTGGTATTCTGTGGTACGTGCCCAAAAAACATGTATTACCATTGTACATTTACAGAAAGCCTGGTCAAATCTAAAAAAAATTATATATATATATATATATATATTATATGGTCATGTTTGAAAATACTAAATATGCAATTATCTGCTATTGTCAAATAATTAAAAAAATATAAGTTAATTTATAGGTGAATTAATTTATTAAATAATTTGCAACAAATTAATAATTGCTAGAAAAGCAAATGAAGTTAATTTAACTTACTGCAGATTTGTAAAATATGCTTAATAAATAATTTAAAAAAACTTACATATAAATGTAAATTATAAGGGGCAAGTTTTTTTTGTAAAATACTGAGGATTTTTAAATTACATAAATAATTACTGAAAAAATAAAGATCAATTGCCCCAAATTTGTAACTAGACTTACTGTGGACATGTAAAAACATGCTTCGTTAAATGAATGAATTAATACTTTTTTTTTTATTTAATTTAATTTTAAATTTAATTTTATATATTTATTTTTGCAAAAACTGAGCGTGTTTTTTTATGGGTCAGGGGCATGATTAAAAGCATTAACTTTTCTACTTTTTCCTCATTAAATAAAGACTTGCACAAATGATCAAATTCCCTCAGGTCTGCGCTTGGTCTTGTTTGACGTGACTCTATCCCAGAGTGTGTGTGTGTGTGTGTGTGTGTGTGTACAGGTTTAAGTTGGCACAGAGGGTTACCTGGCATTCAGCGCCAGCAGGCACATATGGGCCTATTTACACACGGAGGCTTACTCAACACCGCTGCCTCGAAAGACGAGAAGAGAACGCAAGGAAAAAAACGACAAAAGGCATTTCCCCAAACCATTATCCACTTTGAGCAGAGGAGTGCGCTGAGACGAGCACTATGCTAATCTCTCTACTGCACACTCGGCAACACACACACAGATCCATCACACACGGAGAGCTGACAATCACACACACACATCCCACACTGAATACAAGCAAACACCTACACCGTCTATTATGCAGGGTACGCTAGCCCACGCAAACATCCACTCAGCTTCACAACATCTGTCCTATATGGTTGCACCCACAAACATATACCCCAGGCCCACACACAGCACAAAATTAGCATTTAGCTACACCTGCCAATGGCAGATGAATTGAGAAAATGTACCGTTAATAAGCACTTTTCCTGGCCATGAATCTGTATTCTGCTTTATTTAAAAAATATATAATTACATATTGTTGTTTCTATGACAACATAATTATTTAGCTGTTTTCCAATGTATATTAGCAACAAACAACAGTTCATTGTGTCTCTCACTGGATCTCAACTATATAAACGTTGAGGTCCATCGTGATTTTCCTTATATTTTCATTTATTGGGTCCAATACAACACGCGTCTTCACTTGAGTTATGACAACAAACAAAACGGCTTCCTAGCTAAACGTTGTCGCTAAAGCTGTTTCCAATGAGAAGTCATTTATCTGTCCACGCTCACCCCCAACCCTTGCGGGTGCGTTTATTATTAATTTGGCTAATTTAACGATTTATTTTCAGCTCAGTATAACACATTTTACCATATTTAAAACGACTCCAGAGAATTCTGCCGATTTCCCCTCCACAAATGAGTGAGGAAGTAAAACCTCCTCCTGGGCCAAAACCCAAAGTTAATTGCTCATTTCTTTGAGGCCCAGTGACCAATCACAAACATTATAATGTTAATGTGAGATGAAGAGGCACAATTATATATAATACAAGTTAAATTAAGTCTGTTAATGCACATTTTAAATGAATACTAAGGAAAAAGCACGATCAAGATGCCAACTCTAGATTGAGTGCACAGGAGTAACAGGCTGGTGCAGTGTGTGTGTGTGTGTGTGTGTGGAAAGTTGTCAATAAGACCCCTGCTTTGTGTCACCAGCATAACAAGACCAGAATGCCCTGGGGGGATGGCCGCACAGCGGGATCATGGGTAATGCAGCCTCACTCCATGGTGTCTGCTATCAGACAGGAACACATTGGCACTCAGAAAATAAGAATCTCTCACAGCATATAATGTAAAAATACCTATGTATTAGGGATGTTCATTTTAACCGGTTAACCATTAACCGACCATAAGAATTTTTGACCGATTAATACAATCAGTTAAATGGTTTAAAACATTTTTTTTTTCAGTGATTTATCAAAATATTTAAAAAGGTTTGCTGCGTGGTTAAAATACGCTACGCGTATATTAAAAAATTGTGTTTTTTTGAATAAAAAACGCAAGTCGCGTATAAGTCGCATTTTATTATTTCATTCAGAAATAGGCCTAATGCCGGCGCGAAATGTTTACAAACATTATAATAAACACTGAAAAACATAGCTAGGCTATTTTAGTTCCCTTCACTCCACAATAAATACTTTCAATTAACAGTATTTAGAAAAGAACAATAATTAAAAATATAAGAAGCTATAGCTATAAACGACAAGCCAAAACGAATTAATTTAGGCTAAAATTAAACTGAAACCAACGTTGGGTCTCTCATTCGACACAAAATCAAATGTTTCCGTATTCACGATGTATTTGAATGCCAAATTATTATTTATTATGTAGCCTACTTCACTCGTGTTCCAATATCTACGTAAAACAAAATGTTTTGCATAATATCACGGCGGTACGGTGATAACACGGCACAGGTTTTACTACATATTTAAACTGAGCAGTGTGTTTTTTTTTCCATATGTTTGACTGACTGTATTTTATTATGATAATGAACAGGCTGCATTGTCAAGGTAACAAAGCTTAACTGTGTGCACGCATGCACCGCCGGCGCAATCACTTGAATTTTTTCCTTCTAACAGTGGAAGCAACTACTCCTTTTAGTCATAAAGATCATCAGAATTGTAAAAGGTTTGCCTTTATTTGTGTACATTCTCAATAAAAACAAATCTTTGTGCTTTTGTAAAATAAGCCTAAAGAAAAATAGGATGCCGCTTTCTGCTGTGTTTCCTTTCGCGCCGCACAAAAATTAACCGAAACTCTGCATACTAGGCTACTTGTTGTACAGTTTTTCTTTCGTTTTCTTAATTTATTATTTAAGTAAAAATATATTTCTCGAATAGGCCTATTTATTATTATTATTATTTTATTATTAGGCTATATTAATATATTATTATTTATATATAGCTTAGGTTTATTATGTTTTTCTCCTCGCAGAAGCACTGCAGGTGCGTGATGTGATGACCATGTGAATCCTCATGTTCTGTCTTTGCTGCTTTTTGCGCATGTAAAATGAATCCCCGGGAAACAATTTTTTTTATTTTTAACGGGTCACAGACACTTATCCTTTCTAACTGAATTAAATTCAAATTTTAAAATAAACTTGACGGTTAACAGTTAATAATCGGTTAACAAGCGTCAGTTGTCGGTTAGGAAAAATAACCGAAATGAACATCCCTATTATGTGTATATATATATATATATATATATATATATATATATATATATATATATATATATATATATATATATATATATATA